>NC_080417.1:140705064-140832007 GCF_029873635.1 Malania oleifera
CAGGAAAGAAAATAAAGGTAAAAATGAACCACCAATATGCTACCATTGCAAGAAACCAGGGCATATCAAACCAGACTATCCGTTGCTCAAGAAAAGCAAGAAGAAAAGGAAGGAAGCTATGAAGGCTACTTGGGATGACTCAAGCTCTAGCGAAACAGAAAATAAACAAGTGGACAAGAGATGGCAAATATGTGCTTCATGGCGAATGACGAAGAGGTAAATTCTTACTACTCTTCAATCGAATCTCAAAATGAGTCTTGTGAAGAGTCATGTGATAGTTTGCCTTCTTATAAGGAATTACAAGCTAAGTTATTCTCACTACATAAAAGATTCATAAAAATTTCTAAGAGAAATATAACTTTGAAAGATCAAAATAAAGAACTAGTGAAACAACTTGAATCATTCAAAGCTATTGAAGAAGAAAAAAAATTCTTGTATTAATAAGTTGGAAGAAGAAATAAATATAGCAACACAAGAGTTAGGTAAAACTCATAAAGATAATTTGAATAAAAAGGATCTAGAAATAAATGAACTCAAAAAGACAGTAGAGGATAAAGAAAAAATTATCTATAACTTTACCAAAGGTAAAGAAAACTTTGAAAAGATGATTGGACAGCAAAGGCTTCATGGGAACAAAGAAGGAATAGGCTACAATGGTAAATTGAATAAAAGGAATAAAAAGTTATACATGGGATACTTTGTTAAGGAAGCTAAGTACTATGCTAGCATTTCATCAAACAAAAAATATGAACACATCACTTGCTATATGTGCAAGACTAAAGGTCATGTAATGTTTAATTTCCCATTAAAAAGAAAGTATGTTAAAGTTCAAAAAGAATGGAAAGCCAATAGTGGAACTAACAACAAAACAAAGAAAGTCCAAAAGAATTTGGGTTCCAAAAACTAACACATAGTATCCTTCATTATAGGTTTGCTTTAGGACAACTTGGACAGCGGGTGCTCAAGGCACATGACCGGTGACAAGACCAAGTTCACTACATTAAAACAAAAGGATGTGGGATATGTCACCTTCGGCGACAATGCCAAAGGTAAAATCATTGGCATCGGAAAAATTGGTAAAAAAATCTTCACTCACTATAGATAATGTGCTATTAGTAGGACTAAAACATAGTCTTTTAAGTATTAGTCAATTAAGTGACAAAAGGTTTGAAATAATCTTTATGAAAGAAAAATGTGTTATTCAAAATCCTAAAAACAAAGAAACTTTGTTTATAGCTCATAGAATAAATAATGTCTATTGCATAAATCTTGAGAAATTAGTAAATCAAAACATAACTTGTTTAACAGCAATGAATGAAGTAAGTTGGTTATGGAATAGGAAACTAGGACATGCAAGCATGGACCTACTATCCAAATTATCTAAGAAAAATCTTGTAAAAGGACTACCAAATACAAAATTCATTAAAGAAAAGATGTGTAATGCATGCCAAAAGGGAAAACAAGTAAAAACAAGCTTCAAAAAGAAAAAATATATATCCACCAAAAGCCCCTAGAACTCTTGCACTAGACTTATTTGGTTCAACTAGAACCTTTAGTTTAGGAGGAAAACAATATGCTTTTATAATAGTAGATGATTATTCAAGATTTACTTGGGTAATATTTGTAGCAAACAAAGATGAAGTTTGTAATCTATTAATAACCTTATGCAAGAAATTACAAAATGAGAAGGGCTATAGTGTAACAAGCTTCAGAAGTGACCAAAGAAGAGAGTTTAAAAACAAGGAAGTTGATAAATTTTGTAATGAACATGGAATAAATCATAATTTTTCAGCACCTAGAACTCCACAATGAAATGGAGTTGTAGAAAGAAAAAATAGAACTCTACAAGAAATGGCAAGAACAATGCTGAATGAGAATAATCTACCTAAATACTTTTGGGCAGAAGTTGTAAATACAGCATACTATATTGTAAATAGGGTATCGATAAGATTAAAAATAGATAAAATACCATATGAACTTTGGAAAGGTAAAAAACATAATATTTCCTACTTTTATGTATTTGGATGCAAATGTTTTATCCTTAACACTAAAGACGATTTAGGAAAGTTTGATGCAAAATTTGATGAGGGTATCTTCCTGGATTACTCTATAAATAGTAAAGCTTATAGGGTTTATAATAAAATAACCTTTACTATTATGGAATCAATACACATAATATTTGATGAATCAAACAATCATGACGATAAAATTGAGAATGATGAAGAA
Organism: Malania oleifera; assembly: GCF_029873635.1. Taxonomy (NCBI): domain Eukaryota; kingdom Viridiplantae; phylum Streptophyta; class Magnoliopsida; order Santalales; family Ximeniaceae; genus Malania; species Malania oleifera. The sequence goes on from NC_080417.1 coordinate 140,707,291, forward strand.
GAAGATACTCCACAAAAAGAAGAAGACCTTGAAATAAAAGAAGAAAACAATAATAAAACTCCAAATGAAAACCTTATAGAAAATATGAAGCTTCCTAAAGAATGGAGATATGATAAAAATCACCCAAAAGAACAAATTCTTGGTGAAACATCAAAAGAAATAACCACTAGAGCCTCATTAAAAAATATTTGCAACCATTATGCCTTTTATCCCAAGATGAACCCAAAAACATTGAAAAAGCCTTAAATGATGATTCTTGGATTGTAGCCATGTAGGAGGAACTAAATCAATTTGAAAGAAGTCAAGTATGGGAACTTATACCTAAACCCAAAGATAAATCAGTCATAGGAACTAAATGGGTGTTTAGAAATAAAAAGGATGAAAATGGAGTTGTTGTAAGAAATAAAGTTAGGCTAGTAGCACAAGGTTATAACAAAGAAGAAGGAATTGATTACGATGAAACCTTTCCTCCAGTAGCAAGAATGGAAGCAATAAGAATGTTTCTAGCTTTTGCAGCCCATATGGATTTTAAGTTATATAAATGAAGAAGTATATGTCAAACAACCTCCAGGTTTTGAAAATTCGAAAAATCCAAACCATGTATTTAAATTAACAAAAGCTCTTTATGGTTTGAAACAAGCTCCAAGAGCTTGGTATGAAAGGTTAAGTAAATTCCTACTTAAAAATGAATTTACAAGAGGAATGGTTGATAATACTTTATTCATTAAATCCAAAAACAAAGATATGCTAATAGTTCAACTATATGTGGATGATATTATATTTGGAGTTACAAATGAAGATCTATGCAAGGACTTTGCCACATGTATGCAAAAAGAATTTGAAATGAGTATGATATGGAAGCTAAATTATTTTCTAGGATTACAAATTAAACAAGCTAAAAATGGAACATTTATAAATCAAACTAAATACATTAAAGATATACTTAAAAAGTTTGATATGGACCAAAGTAAACCCATAGGAACTCCTATGAGTACATCCACGAGCCTTGATAGAGATGAAAAAGGAAAACAAGTAGACATAACACATTATAGAGGAATTATTGCTAGTTTACTATATCTAACCGCTAGTAGACCTAATATTATGTTTAGTATGTGTATGTGTGCTAGGTTTCAATCAGCACCTAAGGAATCTCATCTAATAGCCGTTAAGAGAATACTTAGGTACTTACTAGGAACACTTGATCTAGTTTTATGGTATCCAAAAGACACTGACTTTAAAATGACAAGTTACTCTGATGCTGATTATGCCAGATGTAAGATTGATAGAAAAAGTACAAGTGGCACATGTCACTTCCTAGGTCATTCCTTAGTATCTTGGTTTTCAAAGAAACAAAACTCTATGGCCTTAGCAACTGCCGAAGCTGAGTATGTAGCAGTCGGAAGTTGTTGCGCACAAATCTAATACATGAAACAACAATTAAAAGACTTCAATCTAGATCATAAGACAATACCAATAAAGTGTGATAACACTAGCGCCATAAATATATCTAAATACCCAATTTCACACTTAAGAACCAAACATATAGATATAAGGCATCACTTTTTGAGAGATCATGTTCAAAAAGAGGATATAATTCTTGAGTTTATAAATACAAATGACCAATGGGCTGACATATTTACAAAACCCCTAAGTGAAGAAAGATATATACATATGAGGAGAGAACTTGGGCTAATCCATAGCAGAGAAGTTTATTAGAAAAAGAAGTACAATATTTGTTTGAACTTCGGTCGTCTGAACTACACACCCCAGACGACTGAACACTATAGAAAACAGGTTCAGATGACTGAACCTAGGACTTCAGACGTCTGGGAGCCTATTGTCTCTTCAAATTCTGGGATTAAAAATCTTCAAACGACTGAAGTTAATCTTTAGTCATCTAAAATCTCGAGGTTTAAATATAACTCATAGACTACAACCCTAATTTCAGACTTCTGAAGTTTGTTGCTCAACTCAACCGAACATCCTCCTCTCTATCTGAAGCTTGTATCCCTCTTTAAAGAATCACTCCACAAAATCTAAGGCATCCACAATCAAGTATCTCCATGCCTCGTATCAAGCAAACTGCCAATAGAGGGTCTTCATCTGGGAAAGATGCTCAAAACCTTGACAAGTGGCTTATGGCTCCTCGAGCCCGAATTCGTTATCATACTTCACTCGGTATAGTAGATCTAATCCTAGGTAAAATTCTAGATATCTCATTTTTCACTACTGAATTTCCTGATATCCTTCCCTTATTTGATGCCATAGGTTGGTTTGATTTTATCACCTAGCAACCCAAAGGATGTTATCCTCATCTTGTCAAAATTTTTTATGCTAATATGACAAATGAAAATGGGATTATTTCTTCGAAAGTTAAAGGAAAGAAAATTTTGCTAAATTCTGAAATATTGTCTCCCATTTTCAAAATTACTCCAGGTGATGTCAACTGTCCTATGTTTGCTCAATCCCGGATTCTAGAAGAAGGATTCACTTCTGAAATTTTCCTTCCAATGATCATGGACAAAGAACCTATCTATTTTGGGCATCCTCCGTTATACAAACAATTAAGCTTAAAAGGTCAAATTCTCCACAAAATTGTTGCAAACAATATCCTACCTAAGCAAGGCTATTTTGATCATCTCTCCTATATTGAATGCTTTGTCCTTTGGTGTCTTCTTAAAGTAAAGAAACTAGACCTGGCTAGCTTAATCATTCGATTTATGTGGACCAAACTTGAATCCTCCCAAGTTGTTCTTCCTTGTGGAGGGATTCTTACTCTTCTTTTCAACCATCTTCATGTTGCAAATAGTTCTAAATTCTTTGTCAAAAGAACCCACTATGATTTTTTCAATGAGACATCCCTAAAGCAAATGGGGTATGACAGGGGAGTTCAGGATGGTACTTGAAATTAGGTAGGACTCAATATGCATCTACAGCACCAGCCTCAGCTGTAGCCTCAAGTTCAGCTTCAATCTCAGCCTCAGCCTCAGCATCAATATCAGCAGCAACACAATCTTCTTCTACATAGGATCTTGGTTCATCTCATGATACGCCTTCATGGTTCTTATCATTCCAAAGGGATTTCTCTAGTTTCTCCTCTGAAGTACGCACTGGACTTTAGAATATTAAAGAAAAGGTTACCTCTCTTAATCAGCGTGTCACTCATATAGAAAAATATCAGGCTAGATCTTCTAGGGGAGGTGATCCCATGGATATTAGCTCTGCTCCTCAAAGTGGAGATGATGATGGTGATAATGACTCTGCAAAAAATGAAGGAGACTCTGAAGAAGAAGGTAATGAAGTAAATACTAAAGAAGAAGGAACCCAAGAAGAAGAAGAAGAAGAAGAAGAAGAAGAAGAAGAAGGGCAAGGAGATGGCTCGGAAGAAGAAGAATAGGATAGTTAGAACCTACCTAGTCTAGGTCACTATGAAAATTTTTGTATGTATCATGACTCATGTACCTCATATGTTTGTAATCATGATGCTATGAAACTTTTTGTGTTACATTTCTGCTATTTGTAAGAGAACATATGATTTTTTTTTTTTAAACATCTCTAGATGACCCTTTGTACTGCCTACATCTTGTTATAAGAATCACTTCTTGATGGATTCTCATAATCCTATTACTCTTTTTGACTAATGACAAAGGGGTAGAGAGTGTTCTAAGTAAAGATAATAAGCAAGGATATATAAGCAATATCTACAGCAATATCAACAATATCTTACCATTTGGATAAATAAAGAATGAACACATTATGAATATGGATACATATGAACACATTATGAACATGAATTTTTGATTATGAACACATTATGAACATGGATTTTTGATGAACTAAATGGCTATCTACATGGTTCCTTGGTTTGCTCATAAATGCCTATAGTAAGGGGGAGTACTTTATTTCACATAAAACTTTTATCTTTACTCCTTGTTTGTCATCATCAAAAAGGGGGAGATTGTTGGCCTGATAAGGTCTTTCAATCAGTTTTGGTGATAACAAACAAAGGATATTTAATTATGGAAAGGTTGACTTTTTGTTTCAAGAAATCAAGGATCAAGTATGAATCAAGTGTAGATCAAGTGTAGATCAAGTATGGATCAAGTGTGGGACATTAAGAAAATTAAACTAATAAGTGATCCAAATAAAAACCAAAGTATTGGCAGATAAAGCAAGTTCAAGCGCATATCCAAAGAACTTCAAAAGCAAAAAGCATGAGAATGATCTCAAGCATGATATATAAAGTTATTAGGAAATCCATTGTAATTATTTCAAAGTTAAATATCGATTGAAATATGTTTTGAAGCTTTTCCAAGAGATTATGAGGACTTAAAAACCTATTTAGGATTATTAACACAAGTTTTGATTAAGACAGCAAATCATTTTTTCATGGAAAATATTTTTCAGCAGTTTTTGTCTGTTCAGGTGACTGAACTTTCTGTTCATCGGACTGAAGTTTTAACTTCAAATGAATGAACTTCATGTTCAGATGTCTGAAGAATAACTTCAGACGTCTAAAGAATAAGCTCAAACGTTTGAAGATTTTTTGGGAAGAAACAGAAACAGGCAGTAGCTATTCAAATGGCTGAACTTGTCCCTTTGGCCATCTAAATCCGACTCTTCGGTCGTACGAACCCTACTTCAGTCATCTGACCCTGTGTCCAATTCATTTTTTAAAGGGTCTCAGGAACTTCAGATGACTGAACTCAACTCTTCAGTCATCTGAACACTGTTCAACGGCCAAATTTTTTAAAATTTAATATTTTAAATAATAGTTGTTTGGGCTCCAAATTTTCTAACAACTTAGGAAATTCTCTAAGGAAACTTTAGCAACAAGGAAACTTGTTTAAAAGCCTATAAATACATGGTTTTTGTAAATCAAAATATACCAAGCATTGAAAATCTCTCATAAGCTCTCTTACTCTCAAAGCCTTATCTTGATCATCTCTTGCAAACTGAAAGTGTTGTGATTCTGATATTCTTGTTCATAAATTCGTGAAGTTAGATTGCTGATTTCTCATCTAGAAAAAGGGAATTTGGTGAAATTCTTGTTAAAGCTTCAAAAGTATATTTCATTCTTGATATCTATCTTTTGAAGTACCTAATTTTAAATTGTACTAACTTGCTCTTTGTGTGAGCGTTTCTTGTACACAGTCTTCTAATTATTTCTCTTGTAGATTTCGAACGATTCTAGGTTGTTGGATCGTTGACCAAACAATGGTATATTATTTGGAGAAGGCGGGCTGTAGCCTTAGCCAAGGAGTGATTGTAAACAGGTGTTATTCCACCCAGTAACGGAACTGCTATATTGGAACCCTTTGGTGTTTTGCCAAGGGAGAGGATGTAGGTTGTGTTGAAGCCGAACCTCGTAAAAACTCTTGTGTCCTTCTCTTTTCTTTACTTATTATTTTTTGTTTGTACAATCTGTTTGTTGTGTATTTTAAAGTGCAGATTGCAGGATTTAAAGTTAGAATAAAAAAGACTCTTGATATTTAGAAAGTACGTTTTGATTGACCGTTTTTGGAAACCCAAAAGGGAGTACATTGGTTAATCTGTGGAAATCTTAATCAAGAGAAGTGCATACAAAGGTTTTGTTCGAAGAAGGTTAAGAATATCTACAGGGTAGCTAATAAAGATTCTAAAATTCTTGCTTGATTGGTTGTATTGTTTAATTTGGTTGATTGGCTTGTGAATTTAAATTTCAGTATCTTGAAGTGTGATTGTTAGTTAATTACTTTATTATTTTGGTGGCATAAGCACTAAAAATAATAAAAACGAAAAGAATCCAATTCACCCCCCCTCTTGGGAAGCTATTCTAAATTTCATGTCTCACCCCAAATGTACGTACAATGTTTTCAGGTCCATCATGTAGTCGTATTTGGCATCCTAGCAATCGGAAGTGATGGGTTTATGTATCCTAGTTTTGTACAAACTCTGGTATGGTATGTTATATAGTTAGGTGAAGCATTTTCCACTGCATAACTGATGAGTGTGGATGTATATGTTTATGTGTATAGGGCATCCGTGTACCCCCACGGGGTCGGACCCGCTCATTGTATTGTATCATTTATGTTGGAATTGATACGGAGACAGGTTAGGTTACTATATTCACACCTGGGATCCATCTGCGGGTTCGGTGCGTGACAGCTTGGTATCAGAGCTAACCAGGTTACTTGGTCTTGTTGACTTGGTTAGGAGTATTGATGTGCACATACTAGAGTATAGGATGTAGGAAATGGGTAGTGTTGGTCAAGGGTTGTCCTGTTGCTAGACCAGAATTTGTCAACGGTATTCCGTGTTTTTCCTGGGATGACGATTCCAGTAAAGATAAGGCAAACCATTGATGGATTCGTGTCGATGTAACGGGGTAGGCTTAGACCTGTGAGAGTAATAGTTGACATTATTAGGTCTATGATTGTGTTAACTGTGTACGATATAGGAATTATAACTTATTCTTATTCTATTTTCAAAATGGAGGCCAAGGATAATAACTTGGAGAGTGGCTCAGAAGAGACAGCAAGCGATGAGTCTCCTTCTGTGTCTCATGGTTTGGTGAGACAGGTGATCCAAGAGATTGGGCGGAGTGTTAGGAGATGTGAGAACTCTCCTACTAATGCAGGGTGTACCATCGGGAGGTTCACATGCATGCACCCTTCGACATTTATAGGAGGACCTGATCTGATAGTGGCGAAGGACTAGGTTGAGAAGACCAAGAGGATTTTGGAAGTCCTCCACTGCACTGAGAAGCAAAAGATCTTGTACGCTACCTTCCAGCTGACTGGGTAGGCAGGGCGTTGGTGGATGGTGGTGAGTCTGCTTGAGAGGCAGAGAGCTGGTCCATCTGGTACAACGTGGGGCCACTTTAAAGAAGTATTTTTCGAGAGATACTTTTCGGTCACCACTCGGGATGCGAAGGTCGATGAGTTCTCGGGCCTGATGTAGGGAACTCTGACGGCGCAGAAATTTGCATCGTACTTGGTTCCGAATGAGCACGAGAAGGCTCGGAGGTTTGAAAGGGGTATGAGGAAAGACATCCGCTGTCTTATGGAGATGTAATAGATCCGTGAGTTCTCTATCCTGGTGGATGAAGCGACCATAGTTGAGATCGACCTCGGGGAGATAAGGTAGTGCAGGATCAGGGGAAGAGGCCAGTATCTTCTAGTCCTCAGAGTGGTCCTCGACAAGGACAGTAGAAGAAGAAGAATAGCTACAGTTGTCATTATCGGTAGAACACTGAGTGGCAAAGTTATCAGCGGGATCCGTTCCCTACACCGTGCGCCAGGTGCCGTAAAAGGAATGATGGTGAATGTCAGTCATTCTAGGAAAACTGCTACTACTGTGGCAAGTCGGGCCACATGTCACGAAGCTGTCAGGCACCGAGGAGAGATACACCTGCACAGAGCCAGAACCATGGGAGTAATCAAATACCTTAGGGAAATTACCAAGCAACCATGGCTTTGGCGAGGGTATATTCACTGACTCCAGTAGATGCGGAACACGTTGGGAACGTGGTGACAGGTACCATGTTATTGTTTTCGAATAGAGCCGTTGTTTTATTTAATTTGGGGGCAACCCATTTGTTCATATTTGCTAGTTTTGTGAAGTTGTGTGGGGCTGAAACCGGTGTGATGAATGAAATGTTATCTGTGGCTACGCTGACTGGGAGTGTAATGATCTGTAGTAAGATGTTAGGGAACTACCTAGTGGAAATCCACGGAAGACTACTACCAGCGAATCTTATAGTATACGACATGTATGGTTTTGATGTCATATTGGGGATGGATTAGCTATTCTCCAGTTTTGCAGTGATTGATTGTTATAGGAAGGTAATAGTGTTTAGACCTCCTGGAGAGTAGGAGTACAAGTTTGTAGGATCGTGTGTGCGTTCAACGCCACAGGTTCCATCTCCATTACAGGCGAGGAGGCTACTCTTGGACGAATGTCAGGGGTACCTAGCTTGTGTGAAGGAACCGCTGCGAAATGAGTTAAGACTCGAGGATATTTGGGTAGTCAACGAGTTCTCAGATGTGTTTCCAGATGATTTACCCAGTCTACCTCCGGATTGTGAGGTGGAGTTTGCGATAGAGTTGCTGCTTGGAAAGGCACCGATCTCTAAAGCTCCATACCAAATGGCTCTAGCAAAATTTTGAGAGTTGAAGGAGCAGTTGCAGGAACTATTGGACCAAGGTTTTATTCGACCAAGTGTTTCACCCTAGGGAGCTCTAGTATTGTTTATGAAGAAGAAGGATGGGTCAATGCGTATGTGCATTAATTACTGTGAGATTAAAAAAGTGATGGTGAAGAACCGTTACCCTTTGCCTCGTATAGATGATCTCTTTGACCAGTTGCAGGGAACGTAGGTCTTTTCGAAGATTGACCTACAGTCAGGGTATCATCAAGTGAGGGTTAGATTTGAGGATGTAGCGAAGACTACTTTTTGAACCAGATATGGCCACTATGATTTCTTGGTTATGCTGTTTGGATTGACCAATGTGCCGACAATGTTCATGGATCTGATGAACAGGGTGTTTCATAAGTACCTAGATCAGTTCATAGTGGTGTTCATTGATGACATTCTGGTATACTCGAGGAGTCCGGAAGAGCATGAGAATCATGTGAGGTTGGTGCTACAGATTCTTCGAGAGAGGAAGTTGTATGCTAAGTTGAAGAAGTGTGAGTTCTAGTTGAATCAGGTTGCGTTCTTAGGCCATGTGGTGTCTAAGGGCAGTATCTCAGTTGATCCTAGTAAAGTTGAAGTTGTAGTCGATTGGGCGAGATCGAAGAGTGTGCAAGAGGTTCGGAGTTTTCTGGGACTGGCGGGTTACTATCGTCGGTTCGTAGAGGGTTTCTCTAAATTGTCTAGACCTCTAACATGATTGACTAAGAAGGGGGTGAAGTTTGACTGGACTAGTGATTGCAAGTAGTGCTTTCTCGAGTTGAAGTACCGGCTGGTTATTGCTCCAGTATTGACCATTTCTTCAGGGGATGGGGGTTTTTTGATCTTTAGTGATGCATCCCTGAAGGGCTTGGGATGTGTGCTTATGCAACAGGGTAAGGTGGTAGCTTATGCTTCTCGACAACTTAAGGAGTATGAGAAGAATTACCCTACGCATGATCTAGAATTGGCTACTGTAGTTTATGTCCTAAAGATCTAGCGACACTACCTGTACGGTGTTCAGTGTGAGATTTCCACTGACCACAAAAGCCTCTGGTACTTTTTCACGCAAAAGGAGTTGAATATGAGGTAGAGGCGGTGGCTAGAGTTGATCAAGGACTACGATTGCACGATCGGTTATCACCCGGGGAAGGCTAATGTGGTAGCGGATGCATTCAGTCGAAAGTTAGAACATGCAGCAGTATCTGCAATTGTAGCTCATCATCATGTCAAGTGCGATCTGGAAAGCCTTGGCGTGGAATTGGTGTTTGGTGATCATTAGGCTTTCATTGCTAGCTTGGTGATCCAACCAACCTTGTATAAGTGTATTAAATCCGCACAGGCTAGTGATGCGGAGTTAGTTGGGATTGTGGAGAAAGTGCAGCAGGGTTTGGCTGTAGATTTTAACATCTCTGAAAAAGGTGTGTTGAGGTTTGGGATCAGGCTGTGTGTTCCAAACAACAATGAGATCAGAAGGACGATTCTGGAGGAAGCGCATCTTTGTTTTGGATACAGTACATCCGGGTAATGCGAAGATGTATCAGGATTTGCGCGATTCCTTCTGGTGGAGTGGTATGAAGAGAGATATTGCCTGATTCGTGGAGCAATGTCTGATGTGTCAGCAGGTGAAAGCTAAACATTAGAGGCCATTAGGGCCGTTGCAACCTTTGCCTATTCTAGTGTGGAAATGGGAGCACATTTCCGTGGACTTTGTTACCAGATTGCCGCCAGCGCTTCACAGACAAAATGCTATTTGGGTAATCATGGATAGGTCGATGAAATCTACTCACTTTGTACTGACAAAGGTTAGCTACCCTTTGAGTAGGCTAGTGTACTTGTATGTGCATGAGATAGTAAGAATGCACGGAGTATTGGGGTCCATTGTTTCAGATCGCAATCCGAGGTTTACTTCTCGATTTTGGAAAAGTTTGCAGGAAGCATTAGGGACGAAGCTTACTTTTAGTACAACGTTCCATCCCCAGACTAATGGAAAGTCAGAGAGGACAATACAAATCTTTAAGGATATGTTATGGGCTTGTGTATTAGACTTCAGTGGTAGTTGGATCCAGTTTCTACCACTAGTGGAGTTTGCCTATAACAATAGCTTCCAGGCTAGTATAGGGATGGCACCGTTCGAGGCTTTGTATGGTCGGAGGTGTCGATCTCCTTTGTATTGGAATGAGGTTAGTGAACGTCAAGTTTTAGGAGCTGAACTCATGCAGCAAGCGTCTAAGAAGGTAGGTTTGATCCGGGAGAGGATTAGATCGGCTCAGAGTCGACAGAAGAGTTACACAGATGTTCGCTGCTGTGAGTTGGAGTTCGAGGTGGGGGGGGTAAGGTATTCCTTAAAATCACTTCGATGAAAGGAGTAATGAGATTCGGGAGGAAGGGCAAGTTGAGCTCGAGGTACATCGGACCATTCGAGGTTATTGAGCAAGTGGGCTCGGTAGCCTATAGAGTTGCCCTACCCCCAACACTCTTGAGGGTCCACAATGTGTTTCACGTATCCATGTTGAGAAGGTACGTGTTGGATCCATCACATGTTATTAGTTATGATGAGTTGGAAATTGAGGGTACTTTAGCGAATTAAGGAAATACCTATTTAGGTTCTATACCATAAAGTTCAGAAGCTTCGTACCAAAGATATACCATTAGTGAAAGTATTGTGGCGAAACCACAAGGTTGAGGAAGCTTCTTGGGAACTGGAAACAGAAATACGCCAGAAGTATCCGCAGTTGTTTTGAGTAGTAGTTGGATAGCAAGGTGGTATAAGTATGTATGTATGTATGTATGTATGTAATACTCTGTTATCGTATTAGTATTGGGTGGTTAGTCTCTGGGAGAGTCCTGTTGTATAGTAAGCTCCCGAGGCCACGTATGTATGTAACCACAGTATTCCTCCGCCATAAGTGAGGGAATGTATATATGTATGTATTATATTAGGGCTACGTATAAATGGCTGCCATTTTCTCTAGAGTATGTATATATGTATCATGATGGGGCTGTATATAAATGGCCGTCGTTTTCCTTAGAGTATGTATGTATCGTAACGGGGTTGCGTATAAATGGCCACCATTTTCTCTAGAGTATGTATGTATGTATCGTAACGGGGCTGCGTATAAATGGCCACCATTTTCTTTGGAGTATGTATGTATCATAGAGGGGCTGCATATAAATGGCTGCCGGTTCACCACATAGTGTGTATGTATGTAGCAGTATGAATGTGTTTGTAATGAGAGATTTCAAATTTTGAGGACGAAATTTTTGTAAGGAGGGGAGGTTGTAAGAACCCAAATCGTTGTATATGAATTAAATTGATTAAGAGAGGGGTAAAAAGGTAATTGTGCAGACTTCATCGATGAGGCCATCATTCGTCGATGAAGACTAGTGGCACCTCGTCAACGAAATTCAGAGACTCGTAGATAAGGGAATGCTGAGAGGCTTGAAAAAATTGAAAATATCTGGCTCATCGACGAGGCCACCGTCTCGTCGACAAAGGTAATGGCGGACTCATCGACGAGGACGCCAATTCATTGACGAATCCACCCGAGTCAAAGGGTTATAAATATTAGTTTTCCGTTACTTTGGAGTTAAGTAATTTCAAAATATCCTCTCTCTTTCTCTTGATTTCTTCGTCATTCGTCGCCTGATTCGTAAATCCAACATTACTGTGACGATCAGGGAAGGATTCTCTACGCTTCTAGCAGATCGGAATCTCGTTTTGAGCGTTTTTGGGTTTTGGGCAAAAATCGAGGTAAGGCTCGATTTTCGTTTCTGATTCAAAGTATGTGTAGTAGTACGAATTGTAAGTATGTATTGAACTGTGGTTTGTAGGTTTTGGAGTCTCAGTTCGTAGTTTTGGGGACTGTAGAGTTCGTAGTTAGAATTCGAGTTAAGGTAAGGGGATTCAGTTTATATCAGTTTATTTTCGAAATCGGGATTGGTAAGCTTACAGGCTACGATCGTATGTATGTTTTGGTAACTTATTTGGGGAAATCTATCGGGTAAAAATACGGGATTTTCAGGTTACAGTTTTCGTGAAAATTTGAGGATTTCGGGTATCATCTCTACTTTGTTTGGAAAATCGTTTGTTTTGTTTAAACTATATTATTAAGATGACTGTTATCCATATTTGCATAAACTGTATACTTAAATTGGAAAACAATATGACTTATCGTAAACCAAATAAGTGTGGTATGTATGGTTGTATGTAATTATTCTAGGTATTTTGTAAAACAGTTAGTGGCGGCTAATTACCGTATGTTGATATGTATAGGAGTGTGAGCTCCAAAATGATTCTAGGTTTTGAGAAATTGGCTAGTGGCGGCTAATTATCGTACGCTGAAACAGCTATGCGGCGATTAATTCCCGTACGTTGTGCCATGTACCAGTGTGAAAACCGTGCACGAGAGTGTCCGGCTCTATATCCGAGGGTGTGAAATATCACTACGTATCCAGGCTGGTCACCGAGGGGTGTGAGCTACACTATATTGGCAATGTAATCACTGTGAAGTTTCGGGTTTCATGGTGTAGTTGTGTGTTGGCAATGTAATCGCTGTAAAACTTTGGATTCATGAAGTAGTTGCGTACTTATGTGAGTTACATTGTATTGGCAATGTAATCGCTGTGAAGCTTTGGGTTTCATAGCGTAGTTGCATATTAGTGTGACGACACTGACCGTATGTTTTGGGTATCTTATATACTGGAATGCATTTGTGAAAATACTGGAACTGTATGGAATTGTATGGAAATATTTTCGAACTGTATCGTATTGTATAGTGTTATGTTTTGCGTAAAATAATACCGGTATGCCACTCACTGATATAACCTGCTTTCTTCCTTACTGAGAGGTGTCTCACCCTGAATGTACGTACAATGTTTTCAGGTCCATCAGGTAGCCGTATTTAGCATCCTAGCAATTGGAAGCGGGGGTATCTTTAGCTGCTATTAGTACCTGATTAGGTACGAGATTTTGTAACCGGGTTGTCGTGATGGTTTTGTAGACCATTGGAGTATGTACGGTATTTATGGGATTGTATATCTTAGTATTGTATGGGTTTGTGTATCCTAGTTTTGTACAAACTCTGGTATGGTATGATATATAATTAGGTGAAGCATTTTTCGCTACGTAACTGATGAGTATGGATGTATATGTGTATGTGTATAGGGCATCCGTGTACCCCATGGTGTCAGACCTACTCATTGTATTGTATCATGTATGTTGGAATTGATACGGAGACAAGTTAGGTTACTATATTCACACCTGGGACCCATCTGCGGGTTTGGGGTGTGACAACTCGTGTATAGGTTTCGTTTGAAATATGATTCTTCTTCTAAATTGAAACTTAAGCAATTATCTTAGCCATTGAACACAATTCTAAGGATATGAAGCTCTGACTGATTTGATTTAAAGTTTGAGAGCTTGAGAAAGAAGTAAAGGATAAATACTCTTAACAGTTAAATTTCGATTAAGTTCATAAGAGTGTTTTAGAAGTAGCAGGACAGTTTTCAAAATATTTTTGTGCTAGTTAATATGTCCACCCCTTTTTGGCAAAGAGCAACTATGAGTATATGATTATATTTAACTGTAGCTCTTTGGTGATTGAAAGGTATCCTTTAAATATGATCACGAATTGTGGCAAGGATACAATCCAATGGATAAGTAAAATCTCTACATGATGTGATCATGGTATGGTAAAGATTTCTTGTGGATGAGATAAACCAAAATTAGAGGATTCATAATTTAAACTCAAATGGAAACTTTTATGATATCTAGATAAAGACTTGATTCCCTTAGTGGATGCCCCCTAATTTGGTTGAGAAAGGATGCCTTCTGATGATAAGCACTCAATATATATTAGTAATTTATGATCAATAGTGCTTTAAGCTTGGAGTGGTCACTTAATTTTGATTAAAGAGTTTAGGGTAAAATGATATATGGCAAGACAAATTCCCTAAAGCTCAGCTTTGTCCAATGGACAACGGTTGCTTAACTTAAGGTGTTTACATTTAAGTATGAGTTAAGCATTTTGAATTGTTTACTAAGCAAAAATGCTTTTTTTCCATTTTGAAAGTGGATTTTATTCAATTTTTGTATTGGTTTGGTTATCTTATGATTCTTAGTATGACAATTGTTAGCTTTACCATGATCCCAAGAGGGGGGGTGAATTAGTACTTTTAAAAATTTATGCCCTAGGTAAGTATCCTAATAGCAGTATATTCACAACCCTATGGTCTATCTAGTACAAGTAAAGTAAATCAATTATAATATGTATTAGGAATTAAATAAAGCAATTCAATTAAGTACGCATGCACCAGGAAGCAGTAAAGAAAAGTGACACGCAAAAATGTTATCGAGGTTCGTCAAATTGCCTACGTCCCCACCTTGGCTAACAAGCACAAGGATTACCACTATACTTGCTCACTAAAATAGGTAGAGCAGCACCTAAACAAACCAGGTCAATTAGAACAAGGCTGACCTCAACCTTTACGACCAATCCTTACCGGGCTCGATTACGGTCCCCTCAGGTCACGCCTGGAAATACTCATATTTCACCACAATGAAATTGGTACAATGATTATGCTTTCATATAAAGTAGATGTGTACCCAGTTACGTGCAGTCACATACACCACCAAATGATATAATGAAGTAAGCTCGATGTGGTTTAAGATATCTACTCTCAAATATATTTGCAATCGTTGTAATCAGTGCGTGAGAGTGCCAAAAATATGATCTTTGTATCACAAAATGTATTCACTCTAAATGCTCAAACAAAGATATTATTCAAATTTCATATATTTCAACTAGTAGGTTTTCTCAATGTATAAAGCTCAAGAAATGTATAAGTTTGGTTTAAAAAAAGGATATAATCTTTGTATTCAATAAATGATATAACTCAATGAATATTGCAACAAAGTTTTTTATCACATAAACAAATATCCCTTCAAAGATTTGTCAAGATGAAACACACTAGATATTTGAAAGTGATTTGAAAAGATTTTGCAATCAAAATCAAATACGAGCTTTTTAAGATGTTGCAATGAATATGCAATACTCAAAAGATCAAACGAAGTCTTCTTAGGAAAGACTTATTAATAAAGTCCCCTAAGAACACTCGAGGATTTGCTCTCAAATAAAATCGTATCAATCAAGCACAACACTTAGGAGAGCAAACCTATAGAACAATCAACACTAAAATCAAACTTACAAAGGATTTTTGGCAATATGGCAAGGTAAGAATGAGTGTATGGAGCTTAAAAATGAGTAATATGAATTTTGGAATTAAAAGAGAATTCACAAATCGGGTTTGCTAATCTTATTTCTAATCATTCCAAATGAAAGGGTATATATAGACTTCCCCCTGATTATAACTATTAAGGACACAAATGAAATTATTATAAAAGTTTTAAGATTATTTAATTAAATTAACCTCGTTAAAAAAATGTTAACCGGGGTAAATTTTTGGGGCAACCTGTGAGCACTAGTTGACCGAGATGAGTTTGGTTGACCGAGTTGCTTGAAGTTCAGTCGACCGAGCATTAAATGAACTATAAGTTTTATCGACCTTACTTGTAAGTCCAAGGGTGATTTTTCCCTTTCTGTGTGGTTCGGTCGACTGGGAAAATTTTGAACTATCTCGGCCGATCAACCAGACCGTTAAGTTCTCACATGTGGGAACTTGGTCGACCAGGGCGTTGATATGCAATTTATACTCGGTCGACCAAAAGGTCAATTAAGTTGACTCCTAGGGGGTTCGGTCGACCGGGTGCAAATGAACTAAGTGAGTTTGATCGACCAGGCTGTGGTCAACCTGTTGACCCGATCCTAGTTCGATCAACCAAGGGCATTTTGTACATGAGAGTATGGTCGACTGAACATGTAATTTTCATACATTTCGATTCTTTTTAATTTGTGCAAACACCCTAATCAAATGACCAAACATATAAATGCATGAATGAGTGTCCTAGGGTCATTTCTAGTTCATTTTAAGTTATGAGCTTACTCATCACATCATGCAAGTGATGCATGCAATTATTACAAGCCAAACCCTATTTACTATTATAGACCCTTTAGATAATAATAAAATGAAATACAACATATGTATTGGGTCTTCAACTTCAATCTCTCTTTGTACTATCATTATGATCTACCAATTAGAATACCTGCATATAACCTCAAACGTGCATTAAATATAATAGGTATTTGTCATTATTAAAACCGAGTGTGACCTATAAGGTCAACAACAATAGTGTATAGTGAATACATATACTAAGATTTGGAATTTTAAGCATGCACCACTTCCTGAGCCTATAGTTATCACTACCCCTTAAACCTAGGAACTAAGGAAGATTAAAAATATTTATGTAATGTTAATTTAGATCCATTTCACTTTAGGTCCTACGAGGTTTGCTTTCATAACTATCCACGTCATGTCCTTATCTAAGCCTCTTGCATTTCTAGATGGACAAGTAAATTGAATGTGCCATAACATTTCACAAAATAAGAAAATTTTGTGTATGCGTGAAAGATTATGCTTATTTATTCTATTTTTACTTGATGAGGCATGACTGTGGGTTTGATAAGCAGAACATGAACCCTTTTTGAAAATATTTTTCATTTTAACTGTGAAGGGTTCGTTATGATTATTCTTTTCATTTGCAACTTTGGTTATAACTCTAGAATAATCATTTACTTCTTTCTCTAAGCAGATGATTTTCAAAATCTTTTCAATATTTTTTCTTTTCAAGAATAGCATGATAATCTTTTAATTCATCTAATTGTTTTGCTATCCTTTTATTCTCGTTTCTTAGAAATGATTTCTGCTTAGATAAATTTGCTTGAAATTCATTCATTTTCAATAAAGTCTTATCTATATTTTTATGCAAAGGCATGCTTTCATTTATCAATTCAGCGCATGATTCATCATAAGATATATCATAGTTATTATATGAATCATTACATGCAATGCCAACAGTATAATCATAATTTTCAACAGATGATTCAATGCATAATATATTCTCGTATTCTCATAAGAATCATCAAGTGCATCAATAACAGAATTATCACAATATTCAATAGATGATTTAGCATATGAAGCAACACAAGAATCATCCACCAAGCTAGAGAGAGAATTATATACCTCCCATTCTGTTATTGCACAAACCCCTTGATTTACCACTTCTAAATCATTTGAGCTTGACACTATCGAGGTGGTGGTCTCCTTCTTTTGAGACTCTCTGTTGACCCTATGGGTCATATTCCGGTTTTGATAATGACAAATACTTAGGCATTTGATGGCTTTCAAGTGTATGTGCAGGTTTTTATTAGCAGATACACTAATGGCACATAAAGTAAAGCTTGAAGACCCTGAAGATCATTTTTATTGTATTTCATTATTATTTAATTCGAGTCTATAATATTTAAGTAGGAAAGGTCTGTAATATTTAATGCATATCATGCATGTAGGAACTACAAAGCTCAAAGACTTTAGAAAGACTCTAGGTCCCTACACAAAATCATGATCTTAGAAAGGCCTTAGGGATCGGTTTTTGGTATCCTAAAGAAGACCTAGACCGACCTTAAGACTCCCTATAATTTATAAAAATATGCCCTATCGTCTTAAAAATTAATCATTATATGAATATGATTAATATACATAGGGAATATGAAATTAGGATAGCTTCCTAAGAACGGGGGGGGGGGGGGGTGAATTGGAATTTTAAAATTATTTCAAGTTTAATTCTTTGTTTTATGTCAACAATCACAACAAGTAAATACAAAAACAATTCAACCACAAACAATCAACAAGATAATCAAAATCTTGTTCTTTGTATCAATAGCCCTGTAATAAATTGTAAAGCACGCTGAATTTATGTAACTCCTGTGTTATTCCAAACTCACACTTGTTCTTTGTGTTTAGTTTTTAAACAAACTTTCAAATTAAAAAGTTTAGGATGATCAACCAACGTAGTCCCTTTCGGTTTCCGCAATCAATGCTGATCAAGCCAAAAAGTATTATCCTTCGGTGTATTTAACAACCATACACTCAGAATTTAACAATTTAAAGTATACACGCAGGTTATAAGTATTGCTGAAAAATAAAAAGTAAGGAAGAAGAGAGAGACACAAGGTTTTACGAGGTTGAGCTTATACCCAGCCTACGTCCTCGCTTTTGGCAAACCACCAAAGGATTCACTAGCTCAGTTCCGTTGACAGGTGGAACAATACCCATTACAATCACTCTTCCTTTAGGCTAGAGCCTGCCTCTCCAAATGATATTCCCTCATTCGGTCCAACAATTCTACAACCTTGAATCGTCTATAAACAAGAATCAAGATATAGAAAAGTTTGTGTACAAAAGACACTCTCACAGTAAAGTAGGTTAGTACAACATTCAGCACAAGTATACTTCAAAGTAATTCAAATATAAAAGGATTGAAGCTCAATACTGAATTTAGATCACCAAATATCCCAAGTATTGAAAAATTCAGACTTTGAAGGCTTTACTTCGAAGTTTGTACTAGCAGTAACTCATTAGTTGAAGATGGATGAACACAAGAGAGTTTGAGAGCATTTTAGAGAACTTTGATTGCTGGAAATTTCTTGGTGTTGAAAATCTTTGAAGTTTGGGGCTATTTATAGATGTTTAAAAGTAATTCCTTGTCCCCTAAGTTTCCTTGAAGTAATCCCCAAGTTTTTCAAAATAGTAGTGTCCAAAAAATCCATTTAAAAAATCTTCCCGTTGGAAGTTTTTAAATCAACGTTCGAGTGGCAGTCACTTGCCACAACCTGGTAGTCGCTTGTCATAGAAGAATTTTAAAACATAGAACACTGGCAGTCGCCTAGTATGACCACCCAGGAGCTTGGCTATGTTCAGGCAGTCGCCTGGCACCCTACTGCCTTTTTGAAAATTCTTCATTTAATTTGGGCAGTTGCCTGCCACATGAAGGCAATCGCCTGGCCCTTCTGTTTTAAAAAAACTTTTCTTTTTAAAACCCTTCTTTTCTTTAATTTGAAAAACATACTTTAGGATTTTTCTAAAAATATATTTCTAAGTTTCTTTTGATTTTATAAGAGCTTCAATTCAGTTTATATTTGAAATTTACTTGAAGTACTTACATACAAATATCCTTAAAAACATATTCTTTTGATCTTCAAGTAAATCCTTGTTCTTCTATCATCTTTGAGCTTTTAATCATCTTTCTTTCTTGATCTTTTTGGATCCATAAACTTTATCATCCTTTTGAGTTTTGTCACTACCTTTAAGCTTTGAGCTTTGTCACTACCTTTAAGCTTTTCCTTTTTCCTGAAAAACTTTCACTTGAAATAAATCATATTAAACATAACATAATTTGTTATCATCAAAATAAGAATTATAAGCCTTGTTAGGCCAACAATCTCCCCCTTTTTGATGATGACCAATCGAGAGCAAAAATAATAAGAAATAATACTCATGACTCCCCCTTTCAACAAGCATGATATACTAAAAATATTTATACGAACCATGTCACTTGCAAAATGATCATACCCATAGATATTCATAGTCTTACAAGTAATGAATCCATGCAAGATAGTCGATACATATTCATAGTTTTACAAACCATAGCATATTAGCATTTTTCATTTTTGCACTTCCTTCTCTCAAACATCTCCCCCTTTGGACATCAATCAAAAAGGAGAAGAGAGTGATACAAAAAAAAAAAAAAAAAAAAAAACATAGTAAAGTGATGTAATACATAGTACTTGTAGATCTTACAAGCATAAAGAACATAATATCCGGTGAAGCACTAATACATGGACAAAACTGTTAAATAGCACATAGATGAAACACATCAATCGGAGGCTTCCATAGACCCACTTTCATCTTCCTCTTCTTCTTGTTCACCAGATTTTTCAGCAGATTCATCATCACTCGATGGAGTAGAGCTGATATCCATATGAGATTTGCCTTTAAAAGAGCTAGCCAAATGTTTCTCAATCTTGTCAACACGCTGAACAAGGCTCGAACAATGAGTTTCCACAGTAGAAACCTTCTCCCCATGTGTACCAAGTCCAGATTGCATTCCATCACTGAAAGTCATATAGTGATTATAAAATGGAACGAACCAAGAAGGAGTTTCTGGGTTAAGCTGTACTGAAGGGGCTAGCATGGAAGGCTGAGGAGGTGGTGTAGATGAGATGTGACGATGTCCCTTGTGAAACCACCCTTGAGGAGAGTGCTTATATCCCATACACTTAATAATAGTATCAGAAAAGATATCGTAATGGGTTTTGCTAGTGAAATTAAATGATGGTGTAAGAACATTGAAATGAGCAAATATCATATTTAACATCCCAGCATATGGTAGAATGACATGAGGGGCATCAACTTTCATAATAATCCATTTGATAAGTAAACTTGGAAGATCCAACTTTTTTCCTTTAAGAATACACCACATAACAAAACAACCTACAATAGAGGATTCATTGTGTTAATATTTGGAACCTAAATCCTTTTAACTTTCTTTGTTTTGTTGTTAGATCCATTATTAACTTTCCATTCTCATTGTACTTTAACATACTTCCTTTTTTGTGGGCAATCAAACATTACGTGACCTTTAGTCTTGCACATATAGCAAGTAGTGTGTTCATGTTTGTTGTTTGAGGAAGTGCTAGCATAGTGCGTGGCTTCCTTGACGAAGTATCTCATGTATAATTTCTTATTCTTTTTATTTGTTTTACCATTATAACCTATTACTTCTTTATTCCCATGTAGCCTTTGCTGTCAAATCATTTTTTCAAAATTATCTTTACCTTTTGTAAAATTATATATAATTTTTTCTTTATCCTCTACTAATTTCTTTAGTTCATTTATTTCTAGATCCTTTTTATTCAAGTTTTCATTATGATTTTTGCCTAATTCTCAAGTTACTTTACTTACTTCCTCCTCTAACTTCTCAATACAAGAATCTTTTTCTTCTTTAATGATTTTGAATGATTCAAGTTGTTTCAATAGTTTTTTATTTTGATCCTTCAAGGTTATATTTCTTTTGAAAATTTTTATAAATCTTTTATGTAAGGAAAATAATTCAGCTTGTAATTCCTTGTATGAGGGCATACTATCACATGACTCGTCACAAGATTCATTGCAAGATTCTATTAAAGAGTAGTAGGAATTTACCTCTTCATCATTCGCCATGAAGCATATGTTTGCCATCTCTTGTTCACTTGATTCGTTTTCCGTTTCGCTGGAGCTTGAGTCATCTTAAGTAGCCTTCATAGCTTCCTTCTTTTTCTTCTTATCTTTCTTGAGCAATGGGCAGTCCGGTTTGATATGCCCTTATAGTGATAGCATATAGGAGGTTCACTTTTACTTTTATTTTCTTTTCTACTTGATTCTCCTTTTTCAATTTTCCTTTTGTTGAACTTTCTAGGAAATCTTTTATTCCTTCCATAAAATTTTCCTAGTCTCTTAATGATGAATGCTAATTCATCTTGATCTAATTCACTTGTTTCACTTTCATCTTCACTTGAGCTATGGCTTGATGCTTTTAGTGCTATAGTTTTCTTATGCTTTGGTTCAAGATTTCTTTCTTTTAGAGCCATTTCATTGGTAAGGAGTGAACCTATGAATTCATCTAAGAAGGTGGTCTTAAGGTTTCTTCCTTCGGTAATTGTTGTAGCCTTTGGTTCCCATATAGAGGGAAGGCCTCTCAAAAGTTTCCTAATCATTTCGTAGGTGGTATAAGTTTTTCCTAAGGCACTTAAGGAATTGATTATGTGGGTGAATCTTGTGTACATACTTAATGTGGATTCATCTGGATTCATCTTGAATGCTTCATATTCGCTTGTTAACATGTATATCCTATTGTCCACAACATCAATAGTTCCTTCATATGTAACTTCTAATTTGTCCCTTATTTCTTTAGCCGTTTTACAAGCCATGACCCTATTAAATTCATTAGCATCTAAAGCACAATACAAAGCATTTATAGCACTTGAGAGTTTATTTCAAGCATTTTATAATCTGAATCGATCATATCCTTTTTCTCTTTTGGAATTTGTTTTCCATCTACTATCTTGGTTGAAATAAGGTCTCCATCCATAACTACTTCCCATGTTTTCCAATCCATGTGTTGGAGGTATATTTGCATTCTCTTTTTCCAAAAGGTGTAGTTGTTTCCATAAAAGATTGGTGGACGAGTTGAGAGTTGGCCCTCTCCAAAAGGAGCTACTCCTATGTTTTCCATTTAGATCTTTTTATAGCTTCTTGTTAGGAATTTTCTATAACTAGGCTCTGATACCAATTGAAATTAGGATAACTTCCCAAGAGGGGGGTGAATTGGAATTTTAAAATTATTTCAAGTTTAATTCTTTGTTTTATATCAACAATCACAACAAGTAAATAAAAAAATAATTCAACCACAACCAATCAACAAGATAATCAAAATCTTGTTCTTTATATCAATAGCTCTATAATAAATTGTACAGCACGCTGAATTTATGTAAGCCCTGTGTTATTCCAAACTCACACTTCTTCTTTGTGTTTAGTTTTTAAACAAACTTTCAGATTAATAAGTTTAGGATGATCAACCAACATAGCCCCTTTCGGTTTCCACAATCAATGTTGATCAAGCCAAAATGTATTATCCTCCGGTCTATTTAACAACCATACACTCAGAATTTAACAATTTAAAGCATACACGCAGGTTGTAAGTATTGCTGTAAAATAAAGGGTAAGGAAGAAGAGAGAGACACAAGGTTTTACGAGGTTCAGCTTATACCCAGCCTACGTCCTCGCCTTTGGCAAACCACCAAAGCATTCACTAGTTGAGTTCCGTTGACGGGTGGAACAATACCAATTACAATTACTCCTTCCTTTAGGCTAGAGCCTGCCTCGCCAAATGATATTCCCTCATTCGGTCCAACGATTCTACAACCTTGAATCGTCTATAAACAAGAATCAAGATATAAAAAAGTTTGTGTACAAAAGACACTCTCACAGCAGAGTAAGTTAGTACAACATTCAGCACAAGTATACTTCAAAGTAATTTAAATATAAAAGGATTGAAGCTCAATATTGAATTTAGATCACCAAATATCTTCCAAGTATTGAAAGATTCAGACTTTGAAGGCTTTACTTCGAATTTTGTACCAGCAGTAACTCAGTAGTTGAAGATGGATGAACACAAGAGAGTTTGAGAGCTTTTTAGAGAACTTTGATTGCTAGAAATTTCTTGGTGTTGAAAGTCTTTGAAGTTTGAGGCTATTTATAGATGTTTAAAAGTAATTCCTTATCCCCTAAGTTTCCTTGAAGTAATCCCCAAGTTTTTCAAAATAGTAGTGCCCAAGAAATCCATTTAAAAAATCTTCTCGTTGGAAGTTTTTAAACCAACATTTAAGTGGCAGTTGCTTGCCACGACTTGGCAGTCGCCTGCCATAGAAGAATTTTAAAACACAGAACACTGGTAGTCGCCTGCCAGAACCCAGGCAATCGCCTGGCATGACCACCCAGGTGCTTGGCTATGTTCAGGCAGTCGCCTGACACCCTACCGCCTCTTTGAAAATTCTTCATTTAATTTAAGCAGTTGCCTGCCACATGAAGGCAGTCGCCTGACCCTTATGTTTTTTAAAAAAAAAAAATTTCTTTTTAAAACCCTTCTTTTCTTTAATTTGAAATGCATACTTTAGGGTTTTTCTAAAAATATATTTCTAAGTTTCTTTTGATTTTATGAGAGCTTCAAATCAGTTTATATTTGAAATTTACTTGAAGTACTTACATACAAACATCCTTAAATACATATTCTTTTGATCTTCAAGTAAATCCCTATTCTTCTATCGTCTTTGAGCTTTTAATCATTTTTCTTTCTTAATCTTTTTGAATCCATAAACTTTATCATCCTTTTGAGCTTTGTCACTACCTTTAAACTTTGAGCTTTGTCACTACCTCTAAGCTTTTCCTTTTTCTTGAAAAACTTTCACTTGAAATAAACCATATTAAACATAACATAATTTTTTATCATGTTAGGCCAACAAAATAGAACCGAAATGCATTAAAAATGTATGTTCGGTCGACTGTACTTTCACAGTGTAAATTTGTTAGTCGACCAAACTGGTCACCAAGTCAACAGTTTGACCATGGTACAGTCGAACAAACCCTGCCCAGTTCAAGTTACCCGGTCGACCGAACTCTCTCTTGGTCAACAATTGGACCGCACAGTCGACCGCACCTATTGCTTAAGCCAACCACCTGGTCGACCGAATTCCCACGTGTGTTTGGCCAACCGCCCGATCGATCGAACCATTTAGTTCAAATCCACACGGTCGACCGAACTGCGCAAAAATGGAAAAATCGAATTGGAACCTTGTTATCTGGTCGACCAAACTTCCAGTTCAAATTTTACCCAGTCGACCGAACTTGGACACTTGGTCAACCGAACCTCACCTTCTGTTGACCGATGCTCTCGGATTGTCATATTATTTTTACCGCGGTTAAAATATTTAAATACGGTTAATTGGGTTAAAATGGTTTAAAATAATAATAATACCCTATATGTCCCCAATGACTATAATTCTTCCCATTTCTATATATAGCATTTCATTTGCAAAATTAAGGGGTGATTAGGGTTTTAGATTAGCAAAAAATTCTCTGAAAATTTTATTGGCCAAAATCTTCCCTACTTCATCATTCTTCACACTCAAAGCCATATACTCTTCCATTGGTCATCCTATTGCAAAACCCTTTGAGAGAGAGTATTTTGAGTTGTTCCATATAGTTCCTAAGTGCTTATACTCTCATATAAGTGCTTTGATTTTTTATTTTAGTGAGAGTAAGCCTAGAGGTGTTCCTAGTGATTTATTTCATAAATTCATTTGTGGGAAACTTTCTTAAGCTTGTGAATCTTTGCATTCTCATTGCAAAACTCAAAAGCTTGTTTTGCGTTGTGAAGAAAAATATTTTTGACAAAGCTTGTTTTTCAAAAATATCTCTTATGCTTGTGCTTTTGAAAATCTTGTTTAAGATATTTGATTTTCCTATTGAAGGTTAAGTAAGGATTTCTCCAACGATTTAATTTGATAAATCTTGTGTGGGAAAAATCCTATAGCTAAGTGGGTCTTTGCATTGTTATTACAAGACTCATTTGGGCTTGTATTTTGTGTGTGCAAAATTCCTTTTACTAGATTATTTTTAAATACCTCCTTGTGCTTGAATATTGAGAAAATATTGTTTAGAGATATTTATAATATCTTTGGTAGTAATCTTTGAAACCCTAAGCTTGTGATTGAGATATAGCGATACATAGTTTTAAAGATAGTTCTAGAATACACTTTTGTGCTTGATTAGATAAAGTCATTATTCTGAGTGTTGATTGCACGCATAGAGCACCGAGCTTATAGTTCATACATCATCGAGGAGCATTGATTAAATTGAGCTTATTGGTACATATTAGCTTAGTGTAAGAAGCATTTCCTTGTATGCAAAATTTTATACACATTTTTTGTATTCCAGGTACGGGCTTGAAGAGGGGGATTAGCCTTGTTGAATAGTCCCGGATTGGCTTAGACCTGGTTAGGAAAGTTAGGTGCGCCATCCTGGTAAGGCGTGTTGGTTGAGGTTAGCCCCTTGAGTTAACCTAGTTGTAATCTGTGCAGCTCCACCCGTGAAGTGAGCCATTAGTGGAATCCTTGGGTTTGCGATCTAGAGGCGGGGACGTAGGAACAGGTTGCCGAACCCCGATAACATATCGTGTGTGCACTGCTTATATTTCTGCAATTTATATTTACTACACATGTATGTTTTATTGTGAATAATTGGGTTTATTATTGCATAGACAGACCCTAGGTTGCATAATACTATTGATCTAGTTTAACTGAGGAAGTAATTTTTAAATACCCAATTCGCCCCCCC
The DNA here is from genome assembly GCF_029873635.1 of Malania oleifera. Lineage (NCBI taxonomy): Eukaryota > Viridiplantae > Streptophyta > Magnoliopsida > Santalales > Ximeniaceae > Malania > Malania oleifera. Next base: position 140,733,335 of record NC_080417.1, read on the forward strand.
ACCCTCGGTCTTAGGAATACACCAATTCTAACACTCTCCATATTTCTTTTCAAGCTTCTCCCAGATACCCCTCGCATTTTTACATGCCATAATTTCATGAAAAATATGAGAATCTGAAGCACAGTATAATAATTTCACGGCATATGAATTTGCATGCATCAACTTAATATCATTTTCATTTACAAGCATACAAATTCTCTTATCAATCACCTGCCAGGCCCTCCAATCCATAGATTTTATAAAAATGCTCATTCGAATATTCTAGTGGGTGTAGTTAACACCACAAAACAATGGAGGACTAGTAGGTGACTGTCCCTCTCCAAATGGGGATACATCAATACGAGCTATTGCGATCTTTAGCAAAAACGTTTAAGTCTAGTCCAACGAGACTCTGATACCAATTGTTGGAATTGGTGTATTCCCAAGAGGGGGGTGAATTGGGAATTTAAAATTTTCTCTTAAGTTAAACCAGATGACAGCAGTATTACGCAACCTAGGGTCTATCTAAAGCACATACCAATTTAACAGATAAACTACTGAGTGGATACGTAAGCAATTAAAGAAATCTCAGTATGTCAAACATTCAAAGCAATAAATATTAACATACAACATTGGTATCATCTCCAGTTAAGATCATATCATCTACATAAAGAAGGAGAATGATATGTCCAACAGATGTAGAACGAGTAAATAAGCCAGAATCATGATCACTTAAGAGAAAGCCAAAAGAACAAAGCACTCTAAAGAACTTCTTAAACCAAGCCCTAGGAGCTTGTTTAAGTCCATGCAAAGCTTTTCGTAGTCTACAGACCTCCCCTGAATGATGAGGAACACCAGCGGGTGGAGACATATAAACTTCCTTTTTGAGATCCCTGTTTAGGAAGAAATTTTTGACATCTAACTGTAAGAGATTCCACTTGTTAATAGAAACTATTGCAATCAAAGTACGTATAAATGTCATCTTAGCAATTGGTGCAAATGTCTCCTCATAATCAAAACCAACTTTTTGTGTAAACCCTTTTGCAACCAAATGGGCTTTATGTCTTTCAACAGATCCATCAGACTTAGTTTTGATCTTGTAAACCCAATGACATCCCACTACCATTTTACCAAGAGGAAGAGGTACCAACTCCTATGTGCTAGTCTTATACAGAGCAGCAAGTTCTTCATTCATAGCCTGTTGCCAAAGAGGGTCAAGAGCTGCCTCCTTAAAGGAAGCAAGCTCACAATCAGAATGAAGAGAAACTAAAAAAGTAAAAAAACTAGAAGAATAACAAGAATTAGACATAAGAACATATGAATCAAGATGAGAAGGAGGCTTACAAAGTCGCGTTGGATAATGAGAAGATGCAGGGTCTACATGATCTAAAGATGAAGAGGAGTCCGCCAAGGAGGATAACGAATTTGTACCTGCAGAAGAAGATGAGAGAAAAGTAGAAAAGATGGGTGCAACTGGAGAAGACTCTGAATCAATATCACAAGTAAATGGATCAATATTTACAAGATCAGACTCATTTAAAATGCTAGAACTTATTGGAATATAGAAGAAAAGAATGTGTTCAAGAAAGGCGATATGACAAGAAACATAAAGTTTTTGTGTTTCCAGATCATAACAACGATATCCTTTTTGACCATCACCATAACCAAGAAACACACACATAGAGGATCGTGTAGACAACTTAGAACGTTCAAAATGAGGACAAAGGACAAAGCATGTGCAACCAAATACTCTCAAATGAAAATACTATGGAGCCTTGCCATACAATTTCTCATAATGAAAGACTCCCAAATTAAGAGCAGTAGGAATTCTATTAATCAAATACGTGGCAGTGTGATACCCCATGGATGAAAGACTTAAAAGATTAGATGTTACTACCCATATCAACAAGGTGCACCTCTCTTTTCGGGAGCTTTCCTATAAGAACTCCATAATTAAGCGTGCTTGGCTTGGAGCAATCTTGGGATAGGTGACCACCTAGGAAGTTTTCTCAGGAAGTGTGTGAGTGAGGACAAAACACACTGAAAAGGACACGTGTTGGTTTGTGGGGCCAATCATTAGTCTAATAAGGCCCGCCCCCTGTAATCTGGTCCAGATGGAGGAGGAGAGACTCAGTGCTCTCTGGCAGACCCAGGTTGGGGCGTTATAGGCAGTAAGAATTGCTTCTCCCCAAAAAACTTTGGAAACATTACCAGAAATGAGAAATGATCGAACTGTCTCAATAATGTGCTTATGTTTTCTTTTAGTCACACCATTTTTCTCAGGAGTGTCTGTACATGATGATTGTTGTATGGTACCATCAGAGGTGAGTAGTGTGGAAAACTTAGTAGAATTATTTCCCCCACCACCCCCCCCCCCAAAAAATCACACCTGAAACATTTAACAACAGTTGAATGTTAAGTTTGAACCAAAACACGAAACATTTTATAAATGCTAATGAAATCAGAACGTTTCTTCATAAGATATATCCAAGAAAAACGAGTGTAATCATCAATGAAAGAAACATAATATCGGGACCCTCCCTTTGAGGTAGTAGGAGCTAGTCCCCAAACATCATAATGAATTTAACCAAAAGGTGCAAGAGACACTGATGTACTTTTATTAAAGGGCAAAGTAGAGAATTTTGCAAGTTTACAACCACTACAATAAGAAAGATCATGGTAAGATAAATTTCCTAAGACTCCTGTGGAAGCCAAAAATCTCAGTCGAGAACTAGAAACATCTCCAAGGCGTGAATGCCATAAATAAAAACTAGAAGAATTTGAACTCAAATGAAAAGAATACAAATCAATACTAGAACCAGAAAATTCTTTGACGCAAAGCTCTTCTAACGCATACAATCCCCCCTTCCTATGACATGTCCCAATCAGCTTCTTGGAATGTGGATCCTACACAAAACATGAGGTTGAAGTAAAGTAAACACAATATCAAGAATTACATAGTTGACTAATAGAAATCAAAGTCAATGAAAGTTGAGGAATACAATAAACATCAGAAAGACACAAACAAGATAAAATGATGGAACCAGAACCTACCAATGACATTGGGGTACCATTGACAGCAAAAATAGATGAAGGTGTCTAGGTAGAAGGTATTGATGTAAACATAGACATGTCATTTGACATATGATGAGTACCACCAGTGTAATGACCCGAAAGAATAATAGTATTTAAATAATGATTAAGAGGGTGGAAAATGGAAACAAAAAGAGAAGGAGGCAGTAGGCCACTTCAACGAACACTTCGCGTTCGTCGACCAAGTGACGTGTCTCGTCGATGAGGAAATGCCGAAAGAGGTTTTGGGTAGTCTGAATTTCGTCGACGAGGAGTGGGTTTCGTCAACGAAATTATTAAAGGACTTGTTGACGAGATAACGTGGCTCGTCGACAAATCTAGCCCTATAAATAGTGAAAAACTTGGATTTTTGATGGAAATTCAGTGCAGAAACTCTCTTTTTCTCTCCCTTCGATTTCCTCCCCTTCTCTCTTCGATTTCGGGCTAGATTTTCGTTGGTTCGATGATCTGAAGCCACTATGACACTCCTGGAGAAGTTCTCTCCATTTTTACCAGAGTCGATCGTTGGTGGGAGCAAGTTGAAATTCGTTCCCGAATCAAGGTAAGTCTTTTTATGCCAAATTTGGTCTTTCCATAGTTGTAGGAAAGGATATTTGCGAAGAAATACTGTTTAATTCAAGAGGTTTGTCGTTTTTAGGGCATTGATCAGGAAACCCTACGGGTGTTAGACTGAGATTTTTAGGGGCTTTCTCAGTAGCCAGGTAAGGGAATAAACTAAAACAGTTATTTTTCCACACGTATTATTGTTATCAGAAAATAAATTTTCAGAGAATATGCATTTGAATATTAATAAGAAAATGTATGTTATTGGGAAAATACTGCTATTATACGGAAAATGAGATTTTAGAATGAAATGTACGAAATTATTCAATTTTGTGTGGCATGAATGTTATTTTTATGAAAAGTAATGATATGACAAATTTTACAAATTAAGAATGTTTTTAGGAATTATGTAAAGATACAGTATATTATGATGATTTTGATAAGTACATGATAGTGGATTTATTTTCAAAATGGTATATATGAAATGATTTCGGCGCGAGACCGTATATATATATATATATATATATATATATGAAATGTTTTCAGTGCGAGGTCGTATTTATGAAATGTTCAGCGTGAGGCCATATTTATGAAATATTCGGTGCGAGGGCATATTTATGAAATGTTCGGCACGAGGCCGTATATATGAAATGATTTCAGCGCGAGGTCGTATTTATGAAATGATTTTCATCGCGAGGCCGTATATATGAAATGATAAAAAATGTTATAATATCATGTATTATATGTTATCAGAACCTGGATGTTAGTTAAGTTCAGTTTAGGAGCTCGGTATCGTAGGTATATAGATCATATATCTATGTTCAGACTTGTACTAACCACCCTACGAGGGGGTGGGAGATGGATAGTCGATGTGGCTTTCAGTGTAGAGTTGTAGACATCCACCTGGCAGTCCAGACCAAGGTGTGGTAGGCCCATCGTACTTACAGACATTTTTGACTCGGCACTGGTCAGCCAACCATTGTCGGGTCCTGCCTTCGAGCTGCATAACTCGTCATAGGGGGTAATACATGACATCGGCTAGCTATTTATCCTGCGTATGCTTTCAGTATTATCAGTTATAACAGATGTTTTATGAACGATATGATTTATTAGCAAATATGAAAGTATATGATTATTCAGTACGATATGATGAATGTTTACAAATATATGAAATGTACTGTATATGTATAATTACATTGAATGTTCATGTTGTCACACAATTATATTTAGTTTATTTTCCTTTACTGAGAAGTGTCTCACCCCCGAACTTAATTAATTTTTCAGGAGACCCTGAGAGAATAGCGAGTCATGGCCGCTGTTGAGTTTGTTGAGTTATCCTACTAGGAGGGTAAGATTTTGTATTAGGATCAGGATTATTTTTTTTGTGAGATCGTAGTTATTTTTGGAATGTTATGGGTGATTGAAAATATATGTATGTTATTTTGGTGTAAGTAGACTCTGGTATTATGTTTTATGGTTGGATGGTTGTAATTTTATACTTACTGCTACTTAAGTTTCCGCTGTTTATAATTGGTCTGTCCCATTGCCCACGGGTTGGGTTGATCATATATTTAAATATGCCTATTATTTGATAAGTTAAGCAGGTTGTTACAGTTTGGTATCAAAGCCTAGGATACTAGGTTATGTAGACTTTAGAGTGTAGCAGTAATAATACCAGAGTATAGGATAAGGGAATTTGAGGGCTGATTTTGTAGTCTAGATGCAGAACTTCCGTGGTGGTTTGTGTGATTTTCTTGGGGTGACGATTTCAGGAAATTTATGGTAAACTATTGTCGGGTTGGGTATCTAGGTTGTAGGATTGAACCTTGAATTAAGATCATGAGAGATAAATTAATTAGGAAAATATATTATATGAGTTGGATGATATGTATAGAGAAAAGGGTTCTAAGTTAAGTAACTTGTTTTTCAGGATGGACCATGGTGGCAGTAGTGCCCACACTAGTGGGAATGAGGATATTGGAACCTCAAACATTGTAGGTAGTGATTTAGATACAGTCTTATGCAGGGTGACACAACAGGTTATGGCATAAATTGCCAGGAGTTTGAAACAACAGGGTGGTCCATTGGCAAGCCACGGTAGCATAATTAAGAAATTCATAAAGATGAATCCTCCGGCTTTCTCAGGAGGGACAGATCCTGCAGTCGCTGAAAATTAGGTGCAGGAGATAGAGAAAATATTTGCGGTGCTGCAGTGTTTAGAGGACCAGCGGGTGCTATTAGCTACCTACAGATTGACTGGAGAGGCCGAGAGATAGTGGTTGGCAGTGAAATTATTAGAGCAGTAGAGGATAGTACCTGTAGAGATGACGAGGGAGTGGTTTAGGGAGATATTCTTCGACAGGTATTTCCTAGCCTCGTCCAGGGAAGCTAAGATTAAGGAGTTGCTGAACCTTAAGCAAGGACAATCGTCAGTACAGAAGTACGCAACGAGGTTCATTGAATTATCTCGTTTCGCCCCGTACATTATACTAGATGAAGTAAAGAAGGTACGACAGTTTGAGAGAGGTCTGAGGAGGGAAATATATAAGCAGATGTCGATTATGAAGTTACGGGATTTTGTCGAGCTGGTTGATAGAGCCACTATAGTAGAGATTAGGGAGCAATTAGAGACTGAAGAGCAGAGGCAGAAGAAGAGATCCACGCCTTCCTGTTCCTAGCAGGGAGTCAGCTGTGGTTCGTGGAAGAAAGGTGGCCACTATAGAGATCAGAGGTAGGAGACTGGGAATCGCAGTTTCCAGGGTGTGCAGCCATCTCCAGCTTGCCCAACTTGTGGAAAAAGACACCTAGGGGAGTGTTGTGCCGGGTCAGGTGTTTGCTATTGATGTGGGGAGCCTAGGCATGTGATGAGGGATTTTTAGGCTCAAATTGGTGCTGCTCTTGCTCCTAGACCTGCTCGAGGAGGCTACCAGGCACCACTTGGAGGCCAACAAAGGAATATGGCCCCATCCAAGGTTTTTTCTTTGATGCCAGGTGATGCTGAGGTAGCCGGCAACGTGGTGACAATTACGGTTAATATGTTTTCATTTAAAGTTATTGCACTTTTTGATTCTGGTCCCACACACTCGTTTGTGTCCTTGGGGTGTGTTAAATTGTGTGGGGTTGAAACACAATCACTAGATGTCGGGTTATTAGTGGCTACATCAACCGGGTCAGCGGTGAGATGTAGTAGGATGCTCCATCGTTGTCCAGTTGATGTTCAGGGGAGAATTTTGTCTGTTGATTTGGTGGTGCTGGATATGCACAGGTTTGATATCATTTTCGGCATTGATTAGGTAGCAGCTAAATCTGCTATTATAGATTGTCGTGCCAAAGAAGTGATATTCAAACCTCTAGGGAAACTAGAATTCAAATTTACAAGGTCACGAGTGCAATCTTTACCTCAATTGGTCTCAGTTGTTCAAGCGAGGAGACTGCTCTAGAGTGGCTGTCAGGGATTTGTGGCTTTTGTGAAGGAAATGTCAGGAAATGAATTGAAGCTTATTAATACGCCTATGGTAAAAGAATTTACAGATGTGTTCCCAGATGAATTACCAGGTCTGCCGCCTGATCGTGAGGTGGATTTCCCTATTGATCTACTTCGAGATACAGCGTCGATTTCTAAAGCACCGTACTGAATGACGCCAGCATAATTGGCAAAACTAAAAGATCAGTTCCAAGACTTGCTTGATAAGGGTTTCATACGACCTAGTGTATCTCTGTGGGGAGCTCCAATCTGTTCGTGAAAAAAAAGGACGGGTCTATGAGGATGTGTATAGATTACAGGAACATTAATAAAGTGATTATCAAGAACAAGTATCCTCCTCGTATCGATGACTTATTGGATCAGCTCCAGGGTACATGGGTATACTCTAAGATCGACCTCAGGTCAGGTTATCATCGGGTAAAGATGAGAGCAGAAGATGTGTCAAAGACGGCTTTTAGGTCCAGATATGGGCATTACGAGTTTCTTGTTATGCCGTTTGGTTTGACGAATGCTTTTGCGATATTTATGGACTTGATGAACAGAGTCTTCCACCAATATCTAAACCAGTTTGTTATTATTTTTATTGATTATGTACTAGTCTATTCGAGGAGTTATGAGGAGCACGAGATACATATAAGGCAGGTTTTGCAGACACTTCAGGAAAAGAAGTTGTATGCCAAGTTTAGTAAATATGAATTCTGGCTTGAGAAGATCGTATTCTTGGGGCATGTTGTATCTGGAGATGGTGTTTCTGTGGATCCTAGTAAGGTTGAGGCGGTAGTGAATTGGGCTAGACCGAGAAAAGTTCAGGAGATCAGGAGTTTCTTGGGGCTAGCTGGGTATTACCGTCGTTTCGTTGAGGGATTCTCAGATTTGTCAGGGCCTTTGACACGGCTGACTAGGAAGAATGCCAGATTTGAATGGACGATAGTTGTGAGTAAAGTTTTCAGGAATTGAAACAGAGGTTAGTCACAGTGCTAGTACTAATCATTCCGTTAGGGGGTGAGGGTTATACTATTTATAGTGATGTGTCCTTGAAGGGACTTGGTTGTGTATTGATGCAGCATGGCAGGGTGGTGGGGTATGCATCCAAATAGTTGAAAGAGTACGAAAAGAACTACCTACACATGATCTTGAATTGGCTGCAGTTGTACAAACATTAAAGATTTGGAGGCATTACTTGTATGGTGAGCGGTGTGAAATCTTTTCCGACCATAAGAGTTTGAAGTACTTTTTCACGTAGAAGGAATTGAATATGATGCAAAGAAGATGGTTGGAACTCATTAAAGATTTTGACTGTACCATCAGTTATCACCCAAGGAAAGCAAACGTGGTAGCTAATGCGTTGAGCAGGAGGTCCAAGGAATCAGTATTGGCGACTATGAAGATCCAGTATCCGATCATGATGGATCTGGAGAGACTCGACATTGAATTGATTGAGAGTAATCCTTCAGTATGTATCGCCAGCCTAGTGGTACAGCCTATTCTACTAGAAAGAATTAAAGCCGCCCAAAAAGAAGACCCAGAATTAGTACAGGTGATGGACAAAGTGCAGATTGGTCAGGGGGAGGAATTTAGTATTGCAGATGATGGAGCTTTGCGATTCCGTTCCAGATTATGTGTTCTTGCCGATACCGACATTAGGAATACTATTTTGAAGGAGGCTCACAGATCTTTGTATACAATTCATCCCAGAAGTACGAAAATGTATTGGGATCTGCGAGAGTTTTACTGGTGGAGTGGTATGAAGAGAGAGATTGCCGAATATATAGCCTAGTGTTTGACGTGCCAGCAGGTAAAGGTTGAGCACCAGAGGCCAGCGGGTCAGTTGCAGCCGTTATTTATTCCAGAGTGGAAGTGGGATCATATATCCATGGACTTCGTTTCAGGGCTGTCATCGACATCGCATGGCCAAAATGCAATTTGGGTGATAGTAGATCTATTAACTAAGACTGCCTATTTCCTCCCTATCAAGATCAACTATTCCCTCAGCCGATTGGCAGAGATTTACGTTCAGGAGATAGTTCATTCTCATGGAGTGCCAGTATCCATAGTGACAAATCGAGACTCGTGTTTTACGTCACGATTCTGGAGAAGCTTGCAGGAAGCTCTAGGGTCTTAGCTATCGTTTAGCTCGGCATTCCATCCTCAGTCAGATGGGCAGACTGAGAGGAAGATAGAGATACTAGAAGATATGCTCCGAGCATGTGTTTTAGATTTTGGGAATAGTTGGACTCAGTTCATGCTGCAGGTAGAGTTCGCATATAATAACAGTTACCAGTCCAGTATTGGCATGACACCGTTTAAGGCACTGTACGGTAGGAAATGTTGATCTCCTTTGTATTGGGATGAGATGGGTGAGTGGCGAGTTGTGGGACTAGAGCTGGTACAGTAGGCGTACAATAAAGTTCGGCTTATCAGCGATAGAATCAATGCAACTCAGAGCCGACAAAAGAGTTATGCCGATAATTGTCACAGGAGTTTAGAACTTGATACTAGTGATCATGTGTTTTTGAAGATAACTCCGTTAAAAGGGGTTATGAGCTTTGGTAGAAAGGGTAAACTTAGCCCTAGGTTCATCGGTCCATTTGAGATTCTAGAAAAAGTAGGGCCGGTTGCCTATAGGCTAACTTTGCCACCTACACTATCTAGGATGCACGACGTATTCCATGTATCTATGTTGAGGAAATACATCCCAGATCCTTCCCATATTATTAGCTATCGCAAGTTAGAACTCAGTGATTCACTAGTATATGAGGAGGTACCAGTACAGATTCTAGACAGAAAGGAACAGGAACTATGTCATAAGAAGATTCCTCCGGTAAAGGTTCTATGGAAGAATCATGCAATAGAAGAGGCTTCTTGGGAGCTCGAGGAACAGATCAGACAGAGATACCCACAATTATTCCAAGAAGTCCATATGTGATTAAGAAATGTGAGTAAATATGTAATGTTTCTTTTGCAGGTACATGTAATATTCCAGTAGTAAGTGATATTTTGGTTTTGGGGGAAATTTTCTTTTAGTATATGTAATCTCTCAGAACTTGAAACGCAACCACGATATTCCTCCCCCATAAATGAGGGTAAGAAATAAGATAAGTAAACCATTTTGCCTTCAAGGGACGATAAATTACATGAATAGTAATTTCGAGGATGAAATTTTATAAGGAGGGGAGAATGTAATGACCCGAAGAATAACAATATTTAAATAATGATTAAGAGGGTTCGTCGACAAGATTGTAATTGGGCTCGTCGACGAGGTGACGTGTCTTGTTGACGAGGAAATGCCAAGAGAGGTTTTGGGTAGTTTGAATTTCGTCGATAAGGAGTGGGTTTCGTCGACAAAATTATTAAAGGACTCGTCGACGAGATGACGTGGCTCATCGACGAATCCAGCCCTATAAATAGTGGAAAACTCAGATTTTTTATGAAAATTTAGCTCAGAAACTCTCTTTTTCTCTCCCTTCGGTTTCTTCCCCTTCTCTCTTCGATTTCGAGCTAAATTTCCACCGGTTCGACGATCTGAAGCCACCACGACGCTCCTGGAGAAGTTCTCTCACCGGAGCGGTGACTCACTCGAAAAATGAGCAGCTCGGAAGCTATCCCAAGTATAGGAGTTACGTCGTGTAATATTAAGCCCAAGGGCTAGATCGTCTCCTCAGGGAATGCATTTTAATCTCAAATTTTATGTTCGTCTAATTGAAAATAAAAATGTACTGAGCTCAGTTTAGATTCGGGATTTTCAAGGTTGTTTCAATTTTACTTTTGACAAATTAAATAACACGCGAATTAAAACTCTAAACCTAGCATGCACTGAAATTGAGAGCAAAAACGGAAACTCTAGTCTACTCATGGAAACACTGAAACACGTGTTAATGAAATATGGCAACCTAGAACATGGAATCAAAGATGCGCAATGGAAACTCAATTAAACACTCACGCGTGCAATAAAAACCGAACCTTTAACAAAACTACGAAATTGAAACAAAGACCATAATTTGAATGCAAACACGAACTCAACAAGAATTTAAAATACGCAAACAATAATGGAACACGATAAAAACACAAACTTTAATGTTATTAAAATAAGACAAGGATGAATGCAATTTAAATTAAATAATAACAACCAAGAGAGGAAATTAAAAATTGATGCTTTAATTAAAATTCACAAAACAAAGTTTAACAATTATTCAATGCTAAAAAAAACTGGAAAGAAAAGAAAACTAAACAAATAAAAGGAACAAAATAAGAGAGAGAGAGAGAGAGAGAGAGAGAGAGAGAGAGAAAGAGAGAGAGAGAGAGAAAACATATCCATGGAGCTGTGGCAGCAGCTGTGGTCTCGAGTGGCTGGGCTTCGGCTGATAATTGTTGTACTACGGGTGTTTGCTGCGATGAAGGCCGGAGGAGCTGTGGCGGAATGGCTGTCGAGAGAGTTGCAGAGGATGGCTGTTGGTGGTTGTGCTCTTTTCTGCTGTGGAGTTCAACTGCGAACTAGGGGGAGACTTGCAGAGGCGAAGCTGGAACTAGTATGGCAGTGGCTTGTGGTCGGAGGAGCTGGTATGTCGCTACAAGCTGCTGGCTTTGTGGCTTGGGTCTGGAATAGAGGGGTGTGGAGGACTGGCCGAGGGAGAATAACAGGGAGAGAGAAGAGAGAAGGGTAGCTAGAGAAACAGAGGATAAGAGAAACAGGGAGAAAGAGGAAGAGAAACATAAAGGGAACTGCGCGAAAGGGAGAATGAGTAAAGCAGAGCAGTAGAATGAGAGAAAGGGAAGGAATGAGGGAGGAGAGCCCGCGGGGGCTGCCCACAAAAGAAGGGGGAGAAGAAGAAGAAGAATTTAAATGGATTGGGGAAATCCCTAGACCCGGTTTAGCCAACCCGACCCGGCCATGCATGGCGGGGTCACATCAATATTAATTTAATTTTTTTTTTCTTTTTTTCTTCATTTTTGCTCTCTACGATCACTGCTAAGTTTGGCCTTTTTGGAGCCCGTTTCTTGCAAAACTCAGAACACAAAAGTTGTAGATAATCCTTTCTTATTTCTCTAGAGATTTGAATCATCTCGATCGGAGCTTGGATAGAAAAGTTATGCATGAAATACAAACAGGTGACGGTTTTGATACCCAGGAATTTTCCTACGATAAAATATTACCAAAAATTCATAAATTGCACAATAAAACTCAAGAATGATAATTTTGACACTTTGTTAAAATATTGAACAAATTTGGATACTTAATTAAAAATATAAGTCGTAAAGACCGGATTAAAGTGCCCAATTACGTAGTTTCGGCGCGTAATCAAGCGGATCGTTGGTGGGAGCAAGTTCAAATTCATTCCCGAGTCAAGGTAAGGCTTTTTATGCCAAATTTGGTCTTACCATAGTTTTAGGAAATGATATTTACAAAGAAATACTGATGTTTAATTCTGGGGGTTTGTCATTTTTAGGGCATTGATTAGGAAATCCTACGAATGTTAGATTAAGATTTTTAGGGGCTTTCTTAGTAGTCAGGTAAGGGAATAAACTAAAACTATTATTTTTCCACACGTATTATTATTTTAATTAGCAAAGAAATTTTCAGAGAATATGCATTTGAATATTAATGAGAAAATGTGTGTTATTGGGAAAATACTGCTATTACACGGAAAATGAGATTTTAGAATGAAATGTATGGAATTATTCAATTTTGTGTGACATGAATGTTATTTTTATGAAAAGTAATGATATGACAAATTTTACGAATTAAGCATGTTTTTAGGACTTATGAAAAGATACAGTATATTATGATGATTTTGATAAGTACATGATAGTTAATTTATTTTCAGAATGGTATATATGAAATGATTTCGGCGCGATGACGTATATATATAAAATGTTTTCGGCGCGAGACTGTATTTATGAAATGTTTAGCGCGAGACCGTATTTATGAAATATTCAGTGCAAGGCTGTATATATGAAATGATTTCAGCACGAGGCCGTATTTATGAAATGATTTTCAGCACGAGGCCATATTTATGAAATGATAAAAAAATGTTATAATATCATGTATTATATGTTATCAGAATCCGGACGTTAGTTTAGTTCAGTTCAGGAGCTCGGTATCGTAGGTATATAGATCAGATATCTATGTTCAGACTTGTGCTAACCACCCCACGAGGGGGTGGGAGATGGATAGTCGATGTGGCTTTCAGTGTAGAGTTGTAGACGTCTACCTAACAGTTCGGACCAGGGTGTGGCAGGCCTGTCGTATTTACAGGCATTTTTTACTCGGCAGTGGTCGGCCAGCCATTGTCGGGTCCTGCTTTTGGGCTGCACAACCCGTCATGGGCGGTAATACATGACATCGGCTAGCTATTCATCTTGGGTATGCTTTCTGTATTATCAGTTATAACAAACGTTTTATAAACGATATGATTTATTAGTAAATATGAAAGTATATGATTATTCAATTTAATATGATGAATGTTTATAGATATATGAAATGTATTGTATATGTATAATTGCATTAAATGTTCATGTTGTCACACAACTGTATTTAGTTTATTTTCCCTTATTGAGAAGTGTTTCACCCCCGAACTTAATTAATTTTTCAGGAGACCCTGAGAGACCAGCGAATCGTGGCCGCCGTTGAGTTACCCTACTAGGAGGGTAAGATTTTGTACTAGGATCAGGATTATTTTGTTATGAGATCCTAATTGTTTTTGGAATGTTTTGGGAGATTAAAAATATATGTATGTTATTTTGGTGTAAGTAGACTCTGGTATTATGTTTTATGGTTGGATGGTTGTAATTTTATACTTACTGGTGCTTAGGTTTCCACTGTTTATGACTGGTCTGTCCCATTGCCCACGAGTTGGGTTGATCATATATTTATATATGCCCATTATTTGATAAGTTAAGTAGGTCGTTAAAACAATAATCAAATATCCAAGTGGATGAAGAGGAAAAACCTATGGAGGGAGAAACAGATAAGGCATTAGGCTTTGTTGTAGAAAGGAGCTTCTGCAACTATTCTACAATAATAAATAATGTAGGCATGGTGGGAGGATTCTTTTGATGATGTAGTGGCTGCAGTGTGATAATGCCTTGGCCTCGAAGTCTGCCGTTGTCCCTTATTTAATTATAGTGGACATTGAGCTTTCTAATGACCCTTCTGCTTGCAAAAAACTACACTCATCAATGGCAACTTTCTAAAGTTGATTTTGACCATTAGAAGATTGTTTAGATGAGATAGTCAAAACAGTCTAAGTAGGAAGTAGGAGAAGACCTTTAACAATATGTGATTTGAGAAGCACTTCCTCGGTCATTATTTCACTAACAACTGAATCAACAAAGGGAAGAGGGCTCTGATGAAGAATAGAACCACGAAATGCCTCAAATTCATCTCGAAGTGCCATAAAAAACTGAACAAGTCGTTGTTCCCTTCTATAAGTGCGGTAAGATTTATTCAAACTAAGGTCTACGAGTTCAATTAGTGTCAATTCATCCAAAAAACTAGTCATAAGAGTGTAAAAAAATTGTTAAATACTTTGATCCCCTTGCCTTGTTACTCTATTATCTATCTCTAACTAATATCATTTAGTAAAATTGGATTACGTATATAATTCTTCTAAATAATCTCAAACTTGCTCAGTTGTAAAAAAATTAGCTAACTGCATACCAATAGACTGATCAACAAAATTATTAATCCAAATAGTAATTTTAGAATTATTCATCTCCTAAATGACTAACAATTCTACATAATTTTCTTTCTTTTTTTTTTTGGATTCGTCCGGGTATCCGCCTACCGTCAACAGTGTCAGTTTTACTGTCCACTGCACCGGCCAGCGACTAATCCCACGCCCCGTGGATCCGGCCCCACATCACCACGAGTAGGGTAAACCAGGAGCTCAGAGCGGAATCGATCCCGGGTGGCTCATTGCTGACCTCGTGAGAGGCACACCCTGGAAATCGCTCCACCACCTGAGCTTAGCCCTGGGGGCAACATAATTTTCTTTCTTGCAATTAGAGGGGATAGACACATTGCCAACAACATATCCCACAAATTTTTTCTAATCAAAAATTTTTTCATAATATATGCCCATTATGAATAATTTTTTTTATTCAATTTAGCACTAATAGCTTGCAGAAAGTCATTAATAGTAGAAATTCAATCAACAAATATAACAAATAAAACCAGGATGTTGCAGAGGAAAATAATTATCTACGTGTATCAATGAGAATGAGAGAAAACCTTGGATACGGGAGCCGCTGAGTGACGGTGCCAGTGTTGCAGAGACGATGGCAGCGTTGCAAGAGTGTAGCGGCGTGTGTAGGGAGAGGAGCAGAGGGTCGGTGCCTGAGTTGCAGAAATGATGCCAGCGTTACAGAGGATTGAAATCGGTGTCGTGTTGCAACTCTGGCGTTATGGTGCCGGAGTTGCAGAAACGGTGTCGTGCAGTCAGAAAAGGTGCAGAGTCAGTGCAGGGAGGGAGTTCGGCGTCTGCAACAGTCGTCGCCACGAAGAAAGAAGAACTCCGACCGACGGTGTAGGGAGGGAGTTCGGTGCAGAGATTCAGAGACAGTGCAGGAAGGGAGTTCGGCGTTGGCAACAGTTGTCGCCACGAGCAAGAACACCGACCAACTGAGATATGTGCCCGCCGGAAATGAACCTGCTGGAAACGAACCAGCGAGAAAAACTGAACAACCGAGAGTGCAGTATGTGCTTGAATCAGCCTTGCTGAGAAGGCTCTGATACCATGTTAGAGTTCATAATCCAATGCAAGGGAGAGAGAGAGAGAGAAAGGCCCACTTGCAGATTACTCAAACATAGAATACAATTTAAACCTAATACAATAAGCCTAACCCTAATAAATATACAAAGACTAAAATGATCCTAACTAAATATATATTATCTAACATATGTATCCATATATATATATATATATATATGTATATATTTTTTAACAAGTTCATATATATATATATATGTATATATTTTTTAACAAATTCATAAATTTGTGTGTCCCTGAACCTACTGATAGAAATGAAATTATGTATCTACACATACATATGAAATTATTGTATTCAAAACCAATCTTAAACTGACCAGAAGACACGGTATATAAAAATGGTCTAGCAAAAATAGAGAACTGCTCATATTAGCTAATATCTCAACATATACATGAACCCATTCAAAGATGATAAAAAGCCCTGAAACTGTTCCCAAATAATATATTTCACTGGTTTTACGGCATGCTGCAATATAAGCATAATGCCTTCTATCGAGCCCCTGATAAAGTAATGCTGAGTTCATTGGTTGAACTACTTTGTTCATGCTTGCTCGAAGAAGTATCAGCTTCAAGCCTGTTTCTTTTGGTGAAAAAACCTGGCTGTTTTGGACGAGGCAGTGCACCATCACCACTAAACATCAGAACCACGGAAGACATGCTTGGCCTATCTTCCGGACACTGTTGTACACATAAAAGACCGACATGGATCGAACGTAACACTTCAACAATGCTATAGGAATCCCCTACCGAGACATCAATAAGCTCTAACGACCTTTCTTCCATGAAGAGTGTCCATGCCTAAACAATTTGAAACGATGTTATCAGTACTCCTATATTACCTTCTTTGTTTTCGCAGTTTCGACGTGAAGAAAAATTTCTGAATGACACCTACGTGCCCAAGCAGGCTATGGCAGTGACCAGGATGACAAAATCCTCTGTTTCTCTTTCCACTCACTATCTCTAGCACCAAAACACCAAAGCTGTATACATCAGATTTCACCGAGTAGCGTCCTTCACTTGCATACTCTGGGGACATGTAGCCACTGCAGGTGACCAGCAGATATGGAATCAAAGTTAGGACCAACAGTATGAGATTATTTATACCATTTTTAAAAAATACCTACTATGTTCCGACCACTCTATTTGTATTGGCTGTATTTTCTGCTTCTCCAAAACATCTAGCCATGCCAAAGTCCGAAATTTTTGGGTTCAATTCATAATCTAGCAAAACATTATCGGCTTTCAGATCTCGATGGATTATCCTTAGTCTGGAATCTTGATGAAGATAAAGTAGTCCGCGAGCAACTCCGCTGATAATGTGGAAGCGCTTAGGCCAATCGAGCAACATGCTTCGACCTTCATCTGTCCAGTATTTTCATTCAAGTAAATTTCCGTCATGCTAGAAACTGGGAAATTGACAAATATAAAATAATATTTTAACCTACAAGATCATGGATGTCCCATGAGAGCAAGTCTTGGGTTGGGTTTGGAACTTCGAAAATCTTGAAGAAAAGAAAGAAAAATATAAGGAATCAATATTTTCATGTTTGGTTATCACCGAATGTGAGAAAAAAGATTAAAAAAAATACTATATTCATAGATAAAATTTCAATTTTACACATCATTAATGTTTAATTTTTCTTAATTTTTATTCATATTAAAATAAACTTTTCTTTTTTATAATATTTAATAGAAAATAAAATTATACGGGAAAATGAGTTTTCTCCTTATTTTCCTTTCTTTTTTTCAAGTAAAATCTCTTATCCAAACATACACTTACTGTTGCCATATTTGTAGCAATATAATAAGATATAGCCACTAAAAGCCAACTATCCACATCTACCACCACTTAATCTTGTTCTCTGTGACCTTGAAAGTACTGTTCAAAAGTAAACTCTATCAATCTATCAAGGTTTAAGAGTGTCACCAAAGAGAAAGTAGTCCAGGCTTTTGTTTGGCATATATTCATAGACTAACATCCTTTCTTCCTTGTGAATACAACAGCCATGGAGCTTCACAAGATTTCGGTGCTGAAGCCTAACAATGAGTTTAACTTCATTCTTGAACTCATGAAGTCCTTGTCTAGAATTCCTTGAAAGCCTCTTCACAGCTACTTCTTGTCCCTCTTTCAACATACCCTGAAAATTATCACAGCAAATAGTTAAAAAAATCTGCCACCGGAAGACATGTGCTGCATCTTTCATTAATTTTATTTATATATATATATATCGTGCTACAATATGTCGGTGTTACTTATTAAAATCTTCACTCAGTATTTTATAAAATTTCACCAAGTTGCTTGGCTCCTGTTGTTGGGGAAAAATAGTAGAAGAAAAATGCAGTGATATGGAACAAATATTGGTCATCCAACACAAGATTTGGCACCATTCACATAGGTAAGATTATCACAAACGGCTGCATCCTAATTTATTGATTATGCTACCTTATAAACAGGTCCAAAACCACCCTCTCCAAGTTTGTTGTCCGCAGAAAAGTTGTTGGTGGCAGTAGCTAATACAGCTAGATCAAATAAAGGCAACTCAAGGTCTTCATTTGGGCTTTCATTATTTCTTCCAGGACCATGTCTCGTTGTTCCTGCAAAGTAGGATTGGAGATGATTAGGAATAGCAAGTAATGCTTAATTTGCCTTCAGAAGTTTTATTATGGTGACAAGCTTTCTTCACATGCAAGCACGTCACAAGTGCCATTATGTAAAGGTTTACAAATAAAAATTCAAGGCTAGAATATTTCTAGTCTAAAATTCTACACATGCATATTTTTTTGTCTCCGTCTCTTATTTCCTGGAGTTAAACCAAATTACAAACTAGCTTAGAACATATTGATAGTAAGAAAAGGGCGGGGCACCATGGTGCAGACAAGAGTTTGACTACGAACACAAATAAAAAGCTTATGAAATTCACTTGAAACCAGATTGCTGACAACTATAAATGACAATCAATGTTCTTTTCTGTTCATTCATTCATTTATCTTTCTTTTTGGCTAGGCAGCTGTAGTCCATTTCAAACCGGGTATAAGCTTGCTGAATGAGAGTAAGGTTATGTCAATTTGGTAGCGACATAGAGATTCCCAATAGGAATTAGAAGCCTTGTACAGTTCCTCTGAATTCTTAATGCCAGGGGAGAATTCCCATCTGTAGAATAGGCTCGCGGTTGGAATTAAGGGTCCCGAATACCAATGGATTTGGAATTGAGATTTTAAAGACACCAATAATCTACACAAATAGTTTCTCGCAAAAGCAAAAGCTTCAAATTTCACAAAATTGAAATTTCCAGGATACTAGCTTCTGTACAAACAAATAGAGGCTGAATTTTTCTTTTGAAGTCGTAAGAGCGAATTTTCTAACTGCAGTAGTCTATACTAACCATGGTTTTAAATAACGGCCGTTACGTAGCGTAACGGCCGATACGTAACGGAAATCAGAGGGCCCGAAACCGATACGGGCCGATATCGCGGTTCGGAAAAAATTCACGGCCGTAACGGCCGTTACGGAGGCGTAACGGCACGTAACGGCCGATACTCCAACGTTACATGTCGTAACGTCCGTTACGGACCGTTACATGGCCGACAGGTAGCATATTCGCTGACGGGCAGCAGGCAGCAACGCTGCTTTCCCCCTCTCCCCAGTCCCCACACCCATCTGCCATTCAAAGGCTAAAAAGGAAAGTTACAAACTGACCTTGAAAATTTGTTGGCCTTCGGCAATAAGAAGGCTTCGAGGCTACCGAGCAGATCTACTCAGAATTGCAGACTTGCAGTTCCAGGCTTCCAGTTCCAGCAACTTGGCGAGTCACCGGCGACGGAAAAAGGTCTGCAGCAGCTCCGCCAGTCATCGCAGTCGGCACCTTCCTCCGCCAGTCGTCGCAGTCGCACCAGCCAGCCTCTCGATTTCAGCTTCGGAGACTCGGAGCTTGGAGTCATCTCTGGCTCGCTGCTTTTGCTTCGCTCCTTCGACTGTTCGAGGCTCCTCTGAGTTCCCTCGAATCCCTCCTCTCTCTCGGTCTGACTCGACTACAGGCCTCAGCGTATGAGACACTCTAACACCCACAGCACTTTTCATTATGTTTTTTTTGTTTTTTAAATTATATTTTGTTGCACCACAGGCCACAGCCCTTTTCATTCCTTTCATTCTGTTTATTTTTTAAAATTATATTTTGTTGTAAAATAGGTTTGTTAAATTGAATTAAAAAAAAGTAATTTAATAGAGTAAAAAATTAGAAATCATTAATAATTATGTAAAATAAAATTTTCTTAATTTATAAATATTTTAATTGTATTATATTTTTTAAAAGATAATTATGAAAATTAATTCCATGACATAGCAAGCAATTATTAATATTATATAATTAATATTTTTTAAGGTTAGTAAATAATTAATATTTACCAATAATAATTGAAGCCTTTTTTATAATAATATTTGAATATCAATAATCCACTACTGCATTCACCATCTAAACAAAGCATTAAAATAATGTATGTACACAAGACATCCATGTGATGGCATTTTATATTATCTAGGCTTAATTGAGCTCTATTTTTCACCATTCTTAAAGAATTCCAAGGAATACTCTGCACAATTATTATAATATTTAGTCTTAGGATTTGCCAAACTTATAGAAATAAAATTAATTCATGGCACCAATTGGCTAACATACTATTTATGTCAGCTGGATAAAGTGGTCATTTTGATAAAGAAGATATCATATTCACTCCCATCTATTGAAAAAATATTAAATAATATTCATATTATAAAAGAAAAAAAAATTAAATAACATCTGTCACCCATTTTATGTTACATGTGTATCTACTTGCCATTTCTTGAGTAGGTTGACCCTATTTATTAATATTTTTTAAGTTTTAAAACATTATTTTGACCTTAAATTTAAAATTAGGTAAAATAAATGTTTACATCTATTTTTTGTTTTTAGTTATCAAATAAAGTAAAAATTAATAACTTAATAAAAAAAAATTAATCTAATAGTTAATACATTAATAAATTTGATTTTTACTAATTACTACTAGAATTTGTAGAAAATTTTAATTTTAATCCATATACTGAGAAAATGTTTAAAAAATTAAATAGTCAATTTGTAATGTATGGATCTCTATTTGTGATGCTATGATGTATATGAAAATAGAGTAAAAATCTTTTTCACCTGTTAATTTCTTATAGTTATAAATGAAAATAAAATCAAGCTATAAAAAATAATGAAAATATCTTTTTAAAGATAAAGGAATATATTTTTTTTGTAATAAAATATCTAATATTTTATAATTTTGTTTATTTAAATATAAAAATAATAAACATTACTTATTATTTTTAATCAAATATTATACTTATTTTTACGTAATAAGTATTTAAAATTAGGACTATTTAGTACTTATTATTTAATATTTACTAAATTACTAATTATATTATTCCTGTCATTGTAGGAAGGTTGTAAGTTGTAACTTTGTATTTTCTTTATATTTTGTGTAGAGATCATCAAATTAAGTCTATCAATATGTCACGTGATAGAGGAAATGAAAACTTACCTAGTGAAGATATTGGATGGCATTTTGGTACTGCGGTAGACGGTAATAGACATGTTATTATGTGTAAATTATGTGGGAAGATAATCAAAGGGGGCATTACACGCTTGAAACAACACTTGGCACATAAAAAGGGTCAAGTAGCTGGATGCTCAATGTGACCACACAAGTAAGAGAACAAATGATGAAACATCTACAACAGTATGCTGAGAAGAAAAGAGATAAACAAAAAAGGCAAGAAGAAGCAGAAGCCCAAATTAGAGGAGATTTTGAGAATTTGAGCGATGAAGAAGACTTGGAAGAAGAAAGTATGAGATTTGCTCGACAAGAAAGCATGCGATCACAACAACAATGGGAAGATAGACAAAGATTTCGAGCAAGAACAACTGGAAGGGGTAATATTTATGAAGAGGGAGGTGGCTCTGGCAGTGGTGCTACCAGTGGTTTCAATAGAGCAGGAGCTCGATCTTATAGTGGTCGAGAAGTTGGAGGTAGTGGACGACAATGGATCAATCCTGATGCCCCTGAAGCTAGACTAAAGGCAATGGATCCTATTTTAGAAAGAAGCAAGAGTGCGAAACAACCAAAACTCAACACAAAGTTACTGAAAGGTTTAAGAAGTAAATTAGGAAAAGCGGTTGGAAAATTCCTAATTTATAATCGGATTCCAGCGAATGTAGCTGACTCTCCATTTATGCAGCCTATGCTTGATATTGCTGCAGAGGTTGGAAAGGGGGTGAAGGGTCCATCACCCTATGAGATATCTGAAATTTATTTGGAGCAAGAGTATCAAGAAATGAAAAATTATATAGCTTCTTTTGCTGGAATTTGGAAGGAAAGAGGTGTAACACTTATGTGTGATGGTTGGTCAGGACCAACTAGAAAACACATTATAAACTTTTTAGTTTATTGTGATAGAGGCACCGTGTTTCATAAATCAGTTGATGCCTCTGATGTGCCAAGCAGAACAGCTGAATATTATTTCAGGTAATTTTCTAATTTTAATTGTATATACAAATAGTATTATGGACTTGCATGTTTTTAATTAAATAGTAGTAATTATTGAATATATAATTTCATTTCAGATTAATGGATGAGGTGGTTGAAGAAATTGGAGAGGAGAATGTTGTCCAAGTAGTGACTGATAATGAAGCTGCAATGAAGGCAGGAGGAAAATTATTAATGCAGAAGAGGCCCAATCTCTATTGGACAGCATGTGCAGCTCATTGCATAGACCTTATTCTTGAAGATATTGGTAAGAAAAGTAACGTGAAGAAGGTCTTAGAAGATGCAAGAACAATAACCTCATTTATTTACAACCA
Organism: Malania oleifera; assembly: GCF_029873635.1. Taxonomy (NCBI): domain Eukaryota; kingdom Viridiplantae; phylum Streptophyta; class Magnoliopsida; order Santalales; family Ximeniaceae; genus Malania; species Malania oleifera. The sequence continues at coordinate 140,756,074 of NC_080417.1, forward strand.
CACATGGACAGTGAATTTCATGAAGAAATTCACAAATAATAGAGAGTTACTTCGCCCTGCCATCACTCGATTTGCCACAAATTTCATTGCTTTGGAGACTATTGTCAGGCATAAACAAGCACTAAGGGAAATGTTTACATCTGATGCTTGGAAAAACTCAAGGTTTGGAATGGCAAAATCAGGCCCAGCATATGATTCAAAGAAAATTATCTTAGGCAAAGAGTTTTGGCAAAAGGCCTCTGATATAATTAAAGTGCAAGAACCCTTGGTGAAAGTTCTTAAATTGGTTGATGGTGATGAAAAACCAACCATGGGCTTCATATACGAGGCAATTGATAGGGCGAAGTTGGCCATTCAAAAAGATTGCCGGTTTTACAAAGACTATTGGAAAATTATTGACAACCGGTGGAGTTTTCAGTTGCACCAAGATTTGCACGCTGCTGGTAAGTGTAAATCAAATACAATTTCTTATTATTTTAACTTTTAAATTATGCATAGTTGCATTAGAAAACTATTGATTAATATGTTTCTAAATTTAATTGTAGGGTATTTTTTGAACCCACAATTTCTTTATGGTGCCCCACCCTCTCCTGAAGTTGCTAGAGAAGTCATGGATGGAGTTAAAAAAGTGATAACCAAGTTGGTACCCGATATAGATACTCAAATTCGGGCTATTAATCAAGTAAGTATTTGTTCCATTAAATTGAATAATGAATTGTTCTAGTATTCTGTAATACTTTCAAGAATAATTATTAATACATCTAATTAATTAATTATATTTCACAATCATCATTTTTTAGTTGTTGCTATATCGAGATAGGCAGGAGACTTTTGGAACCCCGTTGGCTCAAAGGGCAGTGAAACAAACAAATCCTGGTAAATATGGCTATATAGCTAAATAATGGAAAATTACTCTATTTTCTCTCTTTGTGTTCAAATTTGACTTTTGAAATACGCTATACTAACATAAAACTCTTTTTAATTATTCATGCAGCTGAATGGTGGATTCATTATGGCTTGTGTGCTCCTGAGCTCCAAAGAATAGCAATTAGAGTTCTTAGCCAGACCACATCAGCTTCGAACTGTGAGCGTAATTGGAGCACCTTTAGCCTCATCCATACGAAAACAAGAAATAGATTAAAGTATATGAGACTACAAAAACTTGTTTTCGTACATTACAACATGAGGTTAAAGTTAAGACGTACAATGAGAAGAAGCCAACGAGAAATTGAAGAGGGTTTCAATCCTATCAATTTGGACTACATTTTCGAAGAAGATGATCCTTTAAGTCAATGGTTAGAGGAGAGAGAGACACCACTACTCGATGGTCAGGACAATTCAAATTGGTTAAATGAAGAGGTTGGTGGTACTACAGAAGGAGGTGATCAACCACCAATAAACGCGCATGATGATTCAGGTTCAAGCCCTGAACGTACACAAAGTGATGACAATCTTGGTTTGAGCCCACCAAGTGATGATGATGGTAATAGTGGTGCTGGAGCTGGGGTTGGGGGGGGTGGCAGTGGTGGTGGTGGAGGCGGCGGTGTAGAATATAATTATGGATATGATACAGGGACATCATTTGGAAGGGATATATATCCTTCTGATCCTTATGGATTACATGACATACCTGAAAATTATGACTTGGGTATTCCTCCAGGGAACCAATCTTCACAACCCAGGAGAAGGAGGAGTGCTCGTGGTGACCCTAGCGATTCTACTGAAGATTCATATGGTGTGGTTCGTAGTTTTGGCGACTTTGGTTTAGATGGTTCATCATCACAATCATTTGGATCTCATCCAGCATATCCACATTATGCATCTCGTGACTCACATTTTTATCCCAGTGGATTAGGAATCTCAGGATCTAGTGAGTCTTCTTCTACACACTACCCAGAGCCAGCCCCTGCCCCAACTTATAGACATTATTCAGGAGAATTTTCATCACCAGTACATTTTCAAGAGCAACAACAAAATGATGCAAACTTGGGTTCATTCAACTATGTATTTCCACAAGGATGGGGAGATAATTTCCCATCCCAATCTCAAGATACAGATGCAAATTATGAAGACCCTCCACGTCATTCTTTTTGGTGGTGACATGTGTTATATTATAAATTTGTAATATTGTATTCATGTATTTTCAATTATTTATTGATATTTGATATTAATCACTTTTTAAATTCATGTATGTGTAATGTGTATATTGAGTATTAAGTCTATTGAGTATTGATTCATTTTTAGTAACTTTATGACTTAAATTAATTGATTCTTACATTTCTACATCTTTTTACTCATTAAAGTAATGTAAACTATAAAAAAATATGCTTTTTTTTGTAAACAGCGCACTAAAATTAATATAAAAATCATAATGCCTATTAAAAAGCATTTGTAGGTTGAATGAAAGCCTTCAAAATTCATTAAAAATCATGTATTAATGGATTTCATGCTTATTTTTTAATTTTCGCATGGTTGTGCATGCGTGAAAAAAATTCACGACCGTTACGCCCGCTTCCCGTTACGTAACACCCGCGTCTCCCGCGACCCGCGACACCCGCGACCGTTTCGCGACGTTACCCGCGACCGCGATTTCGAACCATGATACTAACTACTGATACACAGAATACCCATATATCACCATTCACGATATATGAGTGGTCTCTCTCTCTCAAAAACAGCCCTTGTAATGAAATCCAATGAGTTACCTTGTCTAATTTGCTTCTTTCTTTTCTTGACATACAAGATCAGGGCTATGGCAAGGAGCAGAGTTGCTGTAATTAGCACAGAGCTAATCACTGTGATCCTCATTCGTTTTTTGACATTGGACCTTGCCTTAGTCTCCGTCTTTTCTGCTGGATCTACAGATTCTATACTTGGTCAAATCAAAAGCAATAAAAAAAATTAGGAGTTCAAGACTTGCTTATGTAATAGATAGACAAACTTTTGTGAAATGCATAAAGTTCTTGAAGTTAATTTCACGTGAAGCGTACCTAATTCTGATGGGGCCACCCTTATGTGAACGTCTTGCCCAGTTTCAGGAAACTCTTTCATATCAATCAGTTCCCCAAACCAGAGCAAGCATCCGCTCCCTCCTTGTCTGATGTCTGTATTCGTGTAAGCTGTACACGAGCAGTTCTTTAGGCACAAACTCTTACATTCCTCAAGGTTCATGCTCTCATTAAACCAGGAACTGCGTGTGTCTGGCACCTTCACACCAGAATGCTTAAAAAACCCATCTCTGTTTTGGCAACTGAGCGGGGTCCTTCGAACACACCCACCTGACCAATCTGCTGTGTTCCAATGTTTTGGGTATTTTGGCACAAACCCTTTCAAACACATGCACACTGGCAAATTGTTAATATCACAAGTAGCATAAGCACCACATAATCCATACGTGTCACAGATATCCCTATTCCCATAAGCATTCCAACCACGGGTTAAATTAGCCCATATGAACCGCTGAATCATTCCATTTGGAGTTAAGGCCAACTTTGAAACAAATGTGTTGTTAAGAATCTCATAGGAGTAATACATCTCCTTCTTATTGAAAACAAAGCCATATTTAATGACTGGATTTGGTTTTTGTAGTGGAAAGCCACTAAAGCTCACACCATTCCACGGCCCTGAACGAAACTGTACAACTGAATTACTCCTCAGAAACTCCTGCGGAAACCCATTAGGATCAAAGCGATATGTATAATCACCCGGAGATGGATCGTCACTGCTCTTCCACGATGTAAGATACCAATCATGTCCTGTGATTATGTTCCGCCCGAGCTTCATGTCTGGCAGAATGACATGACATGGATAGTCAAAACTTTGCCAAAGGTAGTCTTCAGGGTTACTTTCATTTCTATTCCTCACAACTAGATTTCCCGAGTCCATAAGCTGAGCAACTGGATCATATGCTGGTCTTGATGCATTCGAAGACCATATTTTGTGGTCGGTGCGATTGAAAATGGCTAGAATTCCATGGACAGTCATCTTCAGAGCTCCAGATGAATCTGTGAGCGACGTATCTCTGTTGGCTACCCATACAACAGCGTCAACTGGAATGTTCTTGTACCATATTCCGAAGAATCGGTTATTCGAATTGATAGGGCTGAAAAATCCCATTTCAAAGTTTCCCCCAGCTGAAACTATGGTTGCACCATCTCTAAGGGATTGATTTGCCGTTATGAGTATGTCAGCTGCAGCGGAGAGTACCCTTGAGATGGAAACCACGTAAGAACACCAGATCAGAAGTGTGAGAAGCTTTGCCATTAACGTCCTCATGCCTTTCTCAAAATACATTTTTTAATTCCTAGATAATTCAAAGAAGACTCGTTTGATAGGAATTTGCAAAATATGGCAATAAATCATTTTCAATGGATTGATTAATGGCACTAATGCAGCTAATTAATTAATACCGCATCTACTCTCCAAATAAGGATGCTCATGTCCCATGCATGGTTAAAAAAATCATTGAACATGCTGCAACAAGACGACACCAAGTTTCGCCTAGTCATGAGTTGTCCTGTAGGATTTGAACAATTGACATTCTATGTTTTTAAAGGAGCGCATAGAAGTTGAGATATCATGTGGTCGTAAATGGACACTCTTTGCCATTATAATATCCTCGCTCCCATATTCAACAAGTACTTGTATAGAAAAAGTGGAAAACAATTAAAAGGTTTTCAAACTTATTATGTATAAATGTAGAAAAATTGAAAAAAAAAATAAGGTGATATTTTTTGCAATAATTTGGAAAACTAGAAATGAAAATTTTAAACCATACATTTGAACAAATGAAGAGGCCCATAAGATGCTGCTCTAAGAAAAAATATAAGCAAGGATTTGTTTTAGTTTTAGTTAGTTTTAGTTTTTTTCTTTTTTTTTGGGGGGCATCTCTCTAAATGATGTCATTTGTATGTTTTTTAATTCTTTGTTGAAAGAGCCTATGGGTCTACCGGTCTAGAGTACATAGTGTACTTATTCCCAGTTTAAAACTTACAGCCTCTAATAAGTTTTATATTTTTATCACTAAGAAATTAAATTACATCTAAACCTAAGAAATTAAACAACCATCACTTCATCAACAAGTTCTCTCATCTGGGCCACCTCCGCGGCCATAGTGATGGTTGTTTCCTCAACCTGTGCTTCTAGCACGCTGATCCTCTCGGCAGTATTTGGTGCCATGGTCACTTACCAAAGCTTCCCAAATCCAACAACGAAGGCAATCGAATTCACGTAGCAACTCAACCTTGGGCTCTCACCAAGTGTCACTGACTTGGCTCTGATACCAAATGTCACGGTCTGACTCTTTTCGCACCGTTGTGAAGGGCCGTGCGGCGCTAGCTAAAGCACTCTTGCTTAACCAGCAAGCCTATCGTTTACCAACATTCATCCACAAAGTACTTTCATTAACATTCATTCAGATAGCAGCGGAAATAATAATCAATTCATGAAAGCCGTGGCAACCAAGCAGTAAACATTAAAGTAAATGTAATTCATTAACAAATCCTCCGTTGACATGTTGTACTTAGCGAGGGAGGCAAGTAGGCTAAGCACATTGACAATTGCTAGTGAGTATTACAATGACTAATGAACACTCACCCTCCCCTAAAGAGGTTTTTATGTAATTATCATCCTGGCACTAGGAAACATCAAAGTGACCGAAGAGTCATACTACCTTATTTGGCATACAAAGACTCTACTAGCAGAAATTAACCCTATACTAGTATTTACATGATGGAAACCCATCCTAAGCACACGAGATAAGCGGTCACAGGCAAGCATAATGCCCTGAATAAGCTTAGTTCGTGACATCAAGGCATGTGGTATTGTTATCTCATGTGTCAAGGCAATATCAGAAGGCGGTCTGTCATTGGTTGTCTCTTGGGAAATTAAGAGGATCGATATTCTATGTTGTTAAGGAGGGAGCGCATAGAAGTTCAGATGTTAGAGAACATACTCAACATGGCCAAAGATGGATATGGTTAATGCCATAGTCTTTGACAACTTTTACTACAGTGACTAATTTTTTTTATTTTTTATTAATGTTGTCGGAATGGTTAAATCGGCTACATGTCTAGTGTCTTAATGTCATATGATGCATGTCTATGTATAGGACATGTCATGATTAAATAAAAAAATAATGTGAGAATAGTAGATCTTGGTCGGGCAAAACTTTAGCACACTTTTGGTCGTGCATTATGGCCCATTTTTGCTAGAATGTATTATACATTAGCAAACAAATGGAACACAACCATTATATGTATTGCATTATTTGAATAGCTTACTAGAATGCCTATCTATACTTGAGTGATAAGATGCATCATGCATGCAAGTGAAGGATTTTCTTTAGTAATGTAAGAACATTAAATCGAAAGTTTTAGAAGCTTTGCCATTAAGATCCTCACTTTCTCATTCAAGTTGGATATGGTTGATGCCAGTCTTTGACAACTTTTACTATAATGACTAATTTTTTTTTATTTTTTTTTATTTTTATTTTTAATGTTTTCAAATGATTAAATAGGGTACATGTCTAGTGTCTTAATTCATCATTAGGTGATGTACTACCGAGTAAAATGAGACGTCTAATTCGTATGGATAAAATGAATATTCCAAATTTTTGTTTTTAATTGGCCTCATTTGGTTTATGCCAATCTTTCACAACTTATTATGTTGATAATAAAGTTCTATACAAGTATTTGTTGAAAATAAAGTCTTAATTGGCATCATTAAGATCCTCACTTTCTCATTCAAGCTAGATATGGTTGATGCCAGTCTTTGACAACTTTTACTACAGTGACTAATTTTTATTTTTATTTTTAATGTTTTCGAATGGTTAAATCGGGTACATGTCTAGTATCTTAATGTCATCATTAGGTGATGTGTTGTCGAGTAAAATGAGAGGTTTAATTCGTATGGATAAGTTAAGTATTCCAAACTTTCTTTTTTAATTGCCATTAATCAATCCACTTATTTCATTAAAAAAAAATTACAAGACTCTGACTTTATTTTCAACAAATACTTGTATAGAAAAAGTAGAAAACAATTAAAAGGTTTTCAAACTTATTATGCGCAAAATTGAAAAAAAAAAAAAAAAAAAAGTGATATTTTTTGCAATTATTTTAAAAAATAGAGATGAAAATTTTAAACCATACATTTGAACAAATGAAGAGGTCCATAAGATGCTGCTCTAAGAAAACAATATAAGCAAGGATTTGTTTTAGTTTTAGTTTTAGTTTTGTTTTTTCCTTGGGGGGCATCTCTCTAAATGATGTCATTTGTATTTTTTTAAAAAATTTTTTTATTGAAAGAGCCTATGGGTCTACCGGTCTAGAGTACATAGTGTACTTATTCCCAGTTTAAAACTTACAGCCTCTAATAAGTTTTATATTTTTATCACTAAGAAATTAAATTACATCTAAACCTAAAATTACTATTTTTGAAGATTATTTTTATTTGGTTTATTTATCAAAATTTATAGGATTATATTTGACGATTATAATATTTGAAATAACACGAGTATTCTTCTGTATTTTAATAAAATTACCAAAATATCTGTAAACCTGACAAAATAATGATATTATATATAGTGTATATGAGTATGCAATAACTATTAAAATAATTATTATTAGTGAATAATAATTATAAAGTACACATGCTTCCCTTAAGTCCATTTTAGTTAAAAAAATACATGCAATTTGATTAGATAGGGTAAAGCAAAAAGTCTTATCGATTCAAAACACACTTGCTCGACTCAAAATATGCCCCAAATCCAACTGAGGAATACATGCAATTGATCAAATAAGAAAAATATTGCGCTATGATATAAACCTATAACAACTCATACTTGCTCCCTAAATCTATCCAAGTCAAGTGAATAATATAAGGTGTAACGACCTGCCTCATAAACTATTTTTTTTTTTTTTCCATAATAGCAAATAACATACTCTGATACCATAGTATTAACTTAAGCAGCAGGAAGCAGAAATCATACAAACATAACCATACCATTATATACAATATCAAAACCAATACCAGAGTACAACCATTTTTCCCAAAATATACACATATAACTGTTTTTCAAAAATTCCCTTAACTATACTGGGATGTATAAAAACACTCCCAAAAATGATACTCACTCTCTGACAGGGCACTACAGACGCCCCTCTATTTGCAAGCCTGATCTGCTTGCCTACTTGGATCACCTGAAAAATATTTCAACACTGAGATGAGCCAACGCTCAGTAAGAAGAAATATGCTATTACTAGTGTGTGGCAAATGAGCTACTATATATATGAAATCTGTTTTCATATAAACATGAATAACTGAATACAAGAATAGAGTACCATAATAAAATACATCACCCCTTCCCATGTTGTTTAACATAGCAGTTTTATAAGTTATCATTCAAAGTAGTTCTAGTGTACATAAGTAGGGTCCCTGTTTCCGTAAATCTGTACGTATGTAATAGTAACTAAAACTGTTCCCTGTGGCTATCTGTGTCATGACATGCCCCTTATGACGAGGTTGTGCGGCTTGTAGGCTGGATTTACCCTGGTTGGCCAACCAAGAATAAATCACTGTACTCCGTTAGTCGACCTGCCCACCTCAACCCATATCTGGATGGGGAGTCTAACCTCTTCAAGGATCTAGGTGGTCGACTTTATCACGTATTATCTAAATAGGTGGTTGCACTCATAAGTAACATAGTATCTGTAGCAACAGTACCGTGCTCTGTAGCTGCAAGTCCAACAGGATCTAATATCATATAATATATTTCTATACATATCTAACCAATTTACCATGATTCTGAAGTAAACATAATAACCATGATGCTGCATAACGTACTGAAATCTGAATAATCATAACATGGAACTGCATATTCGTAATACTAGAATTCGTATGATCATGGTAGTGAGATTCATATAATCATGGTACTAAAATCCGTAAAATCATGGTACTGAAGTTCACATAATCATAGTACTTAAATCCGTAAAATCATGGTACTGAAATTCATAAAAATCATGAAACTACAATTCGTAAAACATATCCCCATACTACATACATATTCACAAGCCACACCATACTGTAATACATAATTTTCGTAAATAAATATACTGTATAATATTTAGAAATTTCCTAACATAGCATATTTCCCTTACCTTAACTTTGAAAAGCCCCTACTGTACTCTAGCCCGATACCCGCAGGGCCTCCTATAAACTACCCTGAAAACGATATTTTTCATAACTAAACATCAGTATTTTTCTGCTTACATCATTTATTATAACTACCAAAAGGTCAAAAGGAGACTAAAAGGTCTTACCCTGAATTTGGGATGAACTCCAACATCGTTTTCCTGACGATCCGCTCCGGCAGTCTTACAGAGAACTTCGCCAGGAGCATCGTGGTAGCTTCGAATCATCGATCCAATGACTAGTGGGGCCAGAAACGAAGAGAGAAGGGAGAGAGAGTCGTAGGAGAGAGAGAGAGAGAGAGAGAGAGGAGAGAGAGAGCGGCGAAAGAAATGAGAAATATCCCGATTTTAGCTATTTATAGGGCCATATTGGTCAACAAGTCATGTCACTTCGTCGACGAATCTTTAGTAATTTCATCGACGAAGCCCTATATTCGTCGACGAAATGCAGAAAAGTCTAAACCGTCCCTCGGTATTTTCTCGTCGACGAAGCCCTGCATTCGTCAATGAAATTCTGAAAACCTTTGTCGATGAAACCCTGTGTTCATCGACGAAGTTTGGAAATTTTCTACAGTTTTGATTATTTAATATTATCTCTTTCTGTTTTTATTTCTATTTTCTCTTCCTCTTTATTATTAAAATGCTATTATTTTTTGGGTCACTACATAAGGTGTCATATGCCAAATAATCGTTGTTGCGATAAAGAAACAACAATTTTATTACCCATAGAGATAATTTTTTGTTATTAGAGATGTGACCTTTAGACAGCAATGATGAAAGGTATCTTATAAAATACCTACGATGATAAATTGGTAAGATTTTTATGGATTCTCATGCATATATATATATATATATATATATATATATATATATAAATATCACCTTCATGAAAAATTTTAGAAATAATTTTTGCCAAATAAAAGCATTTTAGTATCATTTTTATTTTTTTAATCCTTTCTAAAACAAACCCTATTATTATTTTTATTAAGTCAATTTAGTATATTAGTGACATGAGTAATGCATCAAAACATAAATGATTAAGTTAAACTGCTTAATAGTCATATCACATTTTAGATAATTTATTTTTTTGAAAAATTATCATGTTAATAGTTAAGCAAATTAATTAAAAAAAATTAATTGAAACCATTAATTGAAAATCACCTATATTTCTAGAATATAATTAATACACTTAACTATTAACATGATAATTTTTCAAAAAAATAAAGATCACACGCACTGGCTTCTTGAAGACTTGAAGTGTTGACTTAAATGTGAGGACCGCTTCTATTGAGACCACCCATTGGATCAGCGTACGCGCGCGGCAATGTCACTACCATTCAAGAAAAAATTATGGCAGTTGCAATTTGCAACGCATGGTCCATTCTCTCGGGCCCAGAACTAATGGAAGACCCAGAAAGACATGGAAAGTTCGATCTTCTTGGCTAGGAAAAAACAAAATCCCTATTATGCGTGCTATTAAGAGCTTTTTCCATTTTTGATTTTATTTTTTAATAAAATATTAAATAACAATTTGTTTGAGAAAATTTGTTTCATTTTGATGCGTACGAAATCTCGTTGGATGGTTCAGTAAAATTTACTTGAAAAAGAAAAGTAGCATTTGACGCGTGACAACTAAATCTAGTTGGATAGTTCAGTGAGATTTGTTGTTTAAATCTCGCTAATGGTCAGCGAGATTTGTTTGAGACATTTCACCTGGCACAAAAGCGTGGAAAGTTCGACTTGGCCAGGAAAAAACAAAATCCCTATGCATGCTATTAAGAGGTTTTTTCATTTTTGATTTTAGTTTTTAATAAAATATTAAATAACAATTTATTTGAGAAAATTTTTCCCATTTTGATGCATACGAAATCTTACTGGATGGTCAAACGAAATTTTCTTGAAAAAGTGAAATGGCATTTGATGCATGGCAACGAAATCTTTTTTTTTTTTTTTCTTTTTAAGTAAAAGTGGGCGGCACCTCCTTTCTTAATTTTATTAATAACCTTCATTTATGGCGGAGGAATACCGTGGAAACAAAATGACACTTGGGGCTTACATAATAATCAAATAAAACACACCCCATGCATCAAACCAAACAAAAGAAGAAAACAAACTTATATCACTGCCAAAAGGAAAACAACTAAACATACTTTATATAAGTCATACCTATCTTATCCAATCTATATAAATTTTTGATAACTCTAGGAAGTTGACTACTATTTGTAAACAAACTATTCCTCCCCATGGCACTTTGTCGAACCAACGCATATGCCACTTTATACCCCTCGCCATAGAAATGATTTATAGAAAAATCTCCTGTAGAGACCCGAACCTGTAAAAAAAAAAAAAAAAGGTAAAAAAGGTAATTTTAGTAAGCTTCGTCAACAAAACCAAGGTTCGCGTCGACGAGGCCCTTCTGCGGTTCGTCACCGAAATTCAGAGCCTCGACGGCGAAGAAATCCCGAACGACAGGAAAAATATCGAACAAGGGTTCATCGACGAAGGAAAGAGGTTCGTCGATGAAGAGCCTTGTGTGGCTCGTTGACGAAGGCACCATTCGTGGACGAGTTTGACCGGGTCAAGGGATCTATAAATATCATTTTTGGTTGCTTAAGGGTTTAGAAATTCAAAACTCTCTCTCTCTCTCTCTCTCTCTCTCTCTCTCTGATCCTTCGTTGTTCGTCATTCAAATCCATGATCCAATGTTACTACGTGGATCAAAGGAAAAACCTCTACGATTATAGCGGATTGGATCGTCGTTTTGAGGACTTCCGAGTTTCATCCCAAAATTGAGGTAAGGGTCTAAGTTCATTTTTGGTTTGGTAGATCTGTAGTAAATAGGATTGTATTAAAGTATTGTTCTTCGGATTTTAGGTTTTCAGAACTCAATTTGCTGTTTTGCGAGCCGTATAGTTCATCTTTCAAAATTCGGAAAAAGGTAAGGGAATTATTTTATATTAGTCTTTTTAGAAAACTAAAACGCTAAAAAGTTAGCTTATGTTTATATGCACGTATTGACTACTTATTTTCAAAATTTCACCAGGTAGAAATGTCGGTTTTACGATTTTACGATTTTGGTAAAAAATAAGGGTTTTGGCGTATGATCTCCAAACTTTTCAAAACTTCTTTATTCGTATTAATCTTAACGTAGGAGATGCTTGAACCCCTTATTTTCCATTTAAATGATATTTATCAAGTTATATGCTATATAGCAGATTTTGACCAAACGAGTGTGACATATGGCATGAAATGGAATATGTGAATTTGTTTAAATACTTATATGAACTATGGGAACTGGAGTTCCATTTTGTTATCTGAAAATATGGAAAACAGGTGCCGGTTATATACCGAGCTTTATATGTGAAAAGGGTTAAACCGAGAGTGTGTGGATTTATATCACAATATGATTGAATGAGTTTATGAAAATATTGGAACTGCACAGGTGATTTGTGAATTTGAAACAAGTTAATTCGCTTATTATAAATTGTATATATGATATTTGAAACCGCAACTTGTTACTATCATATCTTGAAAAAGCTTACTGTTATGTGAGAGCCCTAAAAAGCTCACTGTTATAAGAGAGCCTTAAAAAGCTTAAGCGCGGTTTCGTTGCTTCATATTGGATATAGTGCGACCACACATATAATTTTCAATGCAGGTATAGAGATAGTTGGCTGGATTTGGAGTGGCCACTAGTGGATTAATGGACCAGGTGGTACCAGTCGGACTATAGTAAATCCCATAACCCGAAGCCAAGGGGTAGTGTTGGCATTTGTTATTACTGTATCTAAGTTGGACAGTGTTCTAAATATGCATATAAATGATTTAAAATTAAACTAAAATGGGCAAAGTCACATGTTTGAGTATCGGGCGAAGGGATCATATACCCTACCCTAACCTCGGGAACTCTCACTTGCAACGATGCCTAATTATCTATTGTCGAATATATATATATATATCTCCTATATTACAATATTGAGAATATGCTATATATCTAACTGCTTTCTACTATTTTGAATACGTATTGTCACACACTGATGCAATATCTTCCACCTTACTGAGAAGTCTCACCCCTAACGTACAAATTTTATTTCAGATCCTATAGGATGTCTGTAACGTCTTGCTTTTTAAATAGGTTTATATATATATACTATGATATTTAACATGTCCTGACACCACACTGGATTATACCCAATCATCAACCTAAGCAGCGAAAAGCGAAAATCAAATAAACATATCCATATATAATTATATACAATACCAGAGTGCTTACAGGTTTCCCAAAATATACATAAATGATTGTTCCCCAAATATCCTCAATTGGTGAGGGCTATACAAAAATACTCCCAAAATATACTCACTCTCTCTGACAAAACAATACTGTGGTCCCTCTATCTGCGAGTTTGGTCCGCTTGTCCAACTGGCTCACTTGAAAAATAATTCAACACTAGGATGAGCCAAAGCTCAGTAAGATGAAATATGCTATTACTAGTGTGTGACAAATGAGTTACTGTGACAACTCGAATAAAATGGAATTTGAATAATTAAGAGGGAGAGAAATAGAGACGGAAACAGAAGGAGGTCATAGACTTCATCGACGAACGCTCCGTGTTCGTCGACGACATCGCATTTGGGGGATAAAAACGATTTCAAGAGATTGACTGGATTTTTCGACGAATACAGGGCCTCGTCGACGAGAAAATACCGAGAGGAGTTCTGAGGCAGCCTGAATTTCATCGACAAATACAGGGTCTCGTCGACGAAATTTGTGAAGGACTCGTCGACGAATGACGTGGCTCGTCGACGAATCCTCTGCTCTATAAATATGAAAAATCTGATTTTTAACTTACAAAAGAAGCCAACTCCTCTCCCTCTCTCTCCTCTTCGGGTTTCTCTCTCTCTCTCTCTCTCTCTCTCTCTCATCATTTTTGGGCCAGATATACGTCAGATCGACAATCCAAAGTCACCACGACGCTCCTAGTGAAGTTCTCTACGAGTTTACCGAAGCAGATCGTTGGGAAAACGAAGTTGGAAATCATCCCTGAGTTGAGGTAAGGCTTTTTAAGCCTAATTTGGTCCTGCGATAGTTATAGGAAATGATGTACGCATGAAAATACTGAGGTTTAATATTGGGAATTTTCAATTTCAAGGTATTGATCAGGAAATCCTACGGGGGTTAGCCTGGGATATTTTGGGGGCTTTCTCAGTAGTCAGGTAAGGGAATAAACTAAAACAGTTATTTTCCATGCAAATTATTATTAATTATAAGTAAATTTATTTTCAGAAAAGCATATGCTATATTGTTTATTATGAATGAAATGTATAATTAGGAAAATACTACTATGATGATTAAAATATATACGTATGTACGAGATGCCAGAAAACCACAACTTTAGAATATGAAGTATAACTTTTAACAGCACATGTGTGGCATGAATATTATTTTACGTGAAATGTAATATGATATGAAAGATTTTACGAGCAAAACATGTTTTCAGGTATTATGAGAAGATGTGTTAAGTTACGATGATTTTGACGAATATATATATATATATATATATATATATATATATGATAATTGATTTGTATTCAAAATGTATATACCTGAAATGTTTTCGGCACGAGGCCGTATATATTTTTTCGGCATAAGGCTATATATATGTTTTCGGCACGAGGCCATATTGATTTCGGCACGAGGCCGTATATATTTATGTTTCCAGTACAAGGCCGTATTTATGATTTTGGCGCGAGGCCGTATTTATGAAAATGATCGGCACGAGGCCGCTATTATATCATGTATTATATGTTATTAAAACCCGGATGTTAGTTTAGTTCAGTTTCAGGAGCTCGGTACCATAACTATATGTAGATCAGATATCTACGTTCAGATTAGTGTTAACCATCCCATGAGAGGATGGGAGATGGATAGTCGATGTGGCTTTCAGTAGAGTGTGGACGTCCACCTGACAGTCCGGAACAGGGTGTGGCGGGCTCATCGTACTTACAGACATATTTGACTCGGCAGTGGTCGGCCAACCACTGTCGGGTCCTGTTTTCAGGCTACACAACCCGTTATGGGGGGTAATACATGACATCAACTAACTATTCATCCTGAGTATATTTTTAGTATTACAGTTATAACAGATGTTTTATATATGTTATGATTTATTAACGAATATGAAATTATATGATTATCTAGTATGGTATAATGAATGTTTACAGAGTTATAAAATGTACTGTATACGTATAAGTGCCTTAAAAATTCATGTTGTTACACAGCTGTATTTAGTTTATTTTCCCAGACTGAGAAGTGTCTCACCCCCAACCTTAATTAACTTTTCAGGAAACCCAGAGAAACTGGCGGGTCAAGGCTGCCGTTGAGTGAGTGGAGCTTCCCTACTAGAAGGGTAAGTGTGGAACTAGGACCAGGAGATTTTTGTTGTATGGTCCTAGTGTTGTTTTGACTTTTGAAGTTGTGTGTAAATACAATATTTTGGGAATGTAAATAACTCTGGTATTATGTTTCGTGGTTAAATGATTGAGATTTTATATTCACTGCTGCTTAGGCTTCCGCTGTGATTGACAGGTGTCCCCGTTACCCACAGGTTCGAGTTGATCATTTTATCTATTATGTGACATTTTATGTTAAGAAATTTAGGGTCGCTACATTTGGTATCAAAGCCTAGGATACTAGGTTCTGTAGACTCTAGCGTGTAGCAGTAATAATACCAGAGTATAGGATAAGGGAATTTAAGGTCTAGTTTTGTAGTCTAGATGTAGGACTTCCGTGGTGGTTTGTGTGATTTTCCTGAGGTGACGATTTCAGGAAATTCATGATAAACTATCGTCAGGTTGGGTATCTAGGTTGCAGGATTGAACCTTAAATTAAGATTAGAAGTGACAAGTTAATTAGGAGAATATACTATATGAGTTGAGTGATCCGTATAGAAAAGGAGGTTTTGAGTTAAGTTATTTGTTTTTAGGATGGACCTTGGTGGCAATAATACCCATGCTAGTGGGAGTGAGGGTGCTGGACCCTCAGGTGTTGCAGGTAGTGATTCAGATGTCGTTTTATGCATCGTAGCACAGGAAGTGATGGCAGAGATTGCCATAAGTTCGAAGGAGCAAGGTGGTCCATCGACAGGCCACGGTAGCTCGATAGAGATGTTCATAAATATGAATCCTCCAGCTTTCTCAGGGGGGACGGATCCTGCAATCGCTGAGAATTGGGTGCAAGAGTTAGAGAAGATATTTGTAGTGCTGCAGTGTTCTGAGGAACAAAGGGTACTATTTGCCACATATAAGCTGACTGGAGAGGCCAAGAGATGGTGGTCGGTGGAGAGATTGTTAGAGCAGCAGAGGACTGTGCCTGTGGAGATGATGTGGGAGCGGTTTAAGGAAATATTCTTCAACAGATATTTTCCAGCCTCGTCTAGGGAGGCTAAGATTGAGGAGTTCCTGAATTTGAAGCAGGGACAGCTGTCAGTACAGCAGTACGTGGCGAGATTCATCAAGCTATCTCTCTTCACCTCGTACATCATTCCAGATGAGGCGAAGAAGGTTAGACAGTTTGAAAGGGGCTTGAGGAGAGAAATTTATAAGCAGGTATCGATTTTGAAGTTGCAGGACTTCGCTGAGCTGGTTGACCGAGCCACTATAGTAGAAATTGGTGATCAGTTGGAGGCTGAGGAGTAGAAGCAGAAGAAAAGATCCACACCTTCCGGTTCCCAGCAAGGAGTCGGTCGTGCTTCGTGGAAGAGAGGTGGCTATTATAGATACCAGAGACATGAGATCGGGAATCGCGATTACCAGGGTGTGCTACCATCTCCAGTTTGCCCATCTTGTGAGAAGAGACACCTGGGAGAGTTTCGTGCCGGGCGAGGTGTTTGCTACAGGTGCGGGGAGCCAGGACATATGATGAGGGAGTGTCCGACACAGACTAGTACTGCTCCTGCTCCTGCTCCTGATCCTACTCCTAGACCTGCATGAGAAGGTTACCAGGCACCACGAGGAGGCCAGCAGAGGAATACGGCCCCAGCCAGAGTTTTCTCTTTGACGCCGGGCAATGCTGAGGCAGCCAGTGACATGGTGACAGGTACTGTTAGTATGTTTTCATTTAAAGTTATTGCACTTCTTGATTCTAGTGCCACACATTCATTTGTATCCTTAGAGTGTGTTAAATTATGTGGGGCAGAAACGCAATCATTATATGTCGAGTTATTAGTGGCTACACCGACCAGATCAGCGATGAGATGTAGTAGGGTACTCTGTGGTTGTCCAGTTGATGTTTAAGGGAAGATTTTATTTGCTGATTTGGTGGTGTTGGATATGCACGGGTTTGACATTATTTTCGGCATGGATTGGCTAGCGGCTATTTCTACTATTATAGACTGTCATGCTAAAGAAGTGATATTCAGACCTCTAAGAAAACCAAAGTTTAGATTTACAGGGTCACGAGTGCAATCCTTACCTCAGATGGTCTCAGCTGTTTAGGCGAGGAGACTGCTTTAGAATGACTGTCTGGGATTCGTGGCTTTTGTGAAGGAAACGTCAGAAAATGAATTGAAGCTTATAAATACTCCTGTGGTGAAAGAATTTACCCCAAATGAATTACCGGGTTTGCCGCCTGATCGTGAAGTAGATTTTTCCATTGATCTACTTCTAAGTACAGCGCCAATCTCTAAAGCACCGTACCGAATGGTGCCGACAGAGTTGGCAGAATTGAAAGACCAGTTACAGGATTTGCTTGATAAAGGCTTCATACGACCTAGTGTATTGCCGTGGGGAGCTCCAGTGCTATTTGTAAAGAAGAAGGACGGGACTAAGAGGATGTGCATAGATTATAGAGAGATTAATAAACTTACCATCAAGAACAAGTATCCTCTACCCCGTATCGATGATTTGTTTGACCAGCTCCAGGGTACACGGGTGTATTCGAAGATTGATCTCAGGTCAGGTTACCATCAGGTAAAAGTGAGAGCAGAAGACGTATCAAAGATGGCTTTCAGGACCAGGTATGGGCATTACAAATTCCTAGTCATGCCATTTGGTCTAACGAATGCTCCTACAGTATTTATGGACTTGATCAATCGAGTCTTCCACCAATACCTAAACCAGTTTGTTGTTGTTTTTATTGATAATGTATTGGTCTATTCGAGGAGCCATGAGGAGCATGAGATACATTTGAGGCAGGTTTTACAGATGCTCAGGGAGAAAAAGTTGTATGCAAAATTCAATAAATGTGAGTTCTAGCTCGAGAAAGTTGTGTTTTTGAGACATGTTATCTCAAGAGACGGAATTTCTGGAGACCCTAGCAAGATTGAGGCTGTAGTGAATTGGGCTAGACCGAGAAATGTCCAGGAGATCAGGAGTTTCTTGGGGCTAGCTGGCTATTACCGTCATTTTGTTAAGGGATTCTCAGCTTTGTTAGGGCCTTTGACACGACTGATGAAGAAGAATGCTAGATTTGAATGGGACGATAGCTGTGAGCAGAGTTTTCAAGAACTGAAGTAGAAGCTAGTCACAGCACCAGTACTGATCATCCCCTCTGGGAGTGAGGGGTATACTATTTACAGTGATGCGTCCTTAAAGGGACTTGGTTGTGTGTTGATGCAGCATGGCAGGATGGTGGCATATGCGTCTAGATAGTTGAAAGAATATGAAAAGAACTACCCCACCCATGATCTTGAATTGGCTGTAGTGGTACACACACTGAAAATTTGGAGGCATTATTTGTACGGTGAACAGTGCGAGATTTTCTCCAACCACAAGAGCTTAAAGTATTTCTTCACCCAGAAGGAATTGAATATAAGGCAGAGAAGGTGGTTAGAGTTAATTAAATATTTTGATTGTACTATCAGTTACCACCCAAGGAAAGCAAATGTGGTAGCTGATGCATTGAGCAGGAAGTCTGGGTTATCTGCGTTGGCAGCTATGGAGATCTAGCATCCAATCATGATGGATCTAGAGAGACTTGGCATTGAGTTGATAGAGAGTAATACTCCAGTATGTATCGCTAGCCTAGTGGTACAACCTACGCTGCAGGAAAGAATTAAAGCTGCCTAGAAAGATGATCCAGAATTGGTAGAGGTGATGGACAGAGTGCAGAATGGTCTGGGAGAGGAATTCTGCCTTTCCGATGACGGAGCTTTACGGTTCTGTTCCAGACTATGTGTTCCTGCTGATGCTGACATTAACAGGACTATTTTAGATGAGGCTCACAGATCTTTGTGTACAGTCCATCTCGGTAGTACGAAGATGTACAGAGATCTACGAGAGTCGTATTAGTGGAATGAAGAGAGAGATTGCCGAGTATGTAGCCCAGTGCTTGACATGCCAGCAGATAAAAGCTGAGCACCAGAGGCCGATAGGTCAGTTGCAGCCATTATTTATCCCAGAGTGGAAATGGGATCATATATCTATGGACTTCTTATCAGGACCACCGACGGCATTACATGGCCAGAATGCCATCTAGGTGATAGTAGATCGGTTAACTAAGTCTGCCCATTTTCTCCCTATCAAGATCAACTATTCCCTCAGCCGATTGGTAGAGATTTACGTCCAGGAGATAGTTCATTCTCATGGGGTGCCTGTATCTATTGTGTCAAATCGAGACCGTGATTCACGTCACGAATTTGGAGGAGTTTGCAGGAGGCTCTGGGGTCTCAATTATCGTTTAGTACGACATTCCATCCTCAGTCAGACGGACAAACTGAGAGGACGATACAGACACTAGAAGATATGCTCCGTGCATGTGTTCTGGATTTTGAGGGTAGCTGGACTCAGTTCATGCCACTGGTAAAGTTCGCATATAATAATAGTTACCAGTCCAGTATTTGTTTGGCACCGTTTGAGCACTATACGGTAGGAGATGTCGATCTCCTTTATATTAGGATGAGATGGGTGAGCGGCGAGTTGTGGGACCAAAGCTAGTACAGCAGGCATACAATAAGGTTCGGCTTATCAGGGAAAGAATTAGTGCAGCTTAGAGCCGACAGAAGAGTTATGTCGACAATCGCCGCAGGAATTTAGAGTTTGACGTAGGTGATCACGTATTTTTGAAGATAGCTCCGTTAAAAGGAGTTATGAGATTTGGTAGGAAGGGTAAACTTAGCCCTAGGTTCATCGGTTCGTTTGAGATTTTAGAGAAAGTGGGACCGGTGGCCTACAGGTTAGCTTTACCACCTTCATTATCCAGAATTCATGACGTATTCCACGTATCGATGTTGAGAAAATACGTCCCAGATCCTTCTCATATCATCAGTTAGGATGAGTTGGAGCTTAGTGATTCATTGGGGTATAAGGAGGTACCAGTACGGATTCTAGATAGGAAAGTACAGGAGCTACGTAATAAGAAGATTCCTCAGGTAAAAGTTTTATGAAGGAATCATGCAATTGAAGAGGCTTCATGGGAATCCGAGGAACAGATGAAACAGAAATATCAGCAATTATTCCAAGAAGTTTAAATGTAATTAGAAAATGTGAGTAAATATGTAATATTTCTTTGGCAGGTACATGTATGGTTTTAGTGGTGTAGCATTTTAGTTTTGGGAGGAGTTTTCTTTTGGTATATGTAATCTCCCAAGACTTGAGTTGTAACCACGGTATTCCTCCGTCATAAGTGAGGGTAAGTAATAAGACAAGTAGACCATTTTTTCTAATAAGGGGTGATGAATTATGTGAATAGTAAAATTTCAAGGACAAAATTTTATAAGGAGGGGAGAATGTGACAACCCGAATAAAATGGAATTTGAATAATTAAGAGGGAGAGAAATAGAGACAGAAACAAAAGGAGGTCGTAGATTTCGTCGACGAACACTCCGCATTCGTCGATGACATCACATTTAGGGGATAAAAATGATTTCAAGAGATTGCCCGGATTCATTGACGAATACAGGGGTTCGTCGACGAGTGCAGAAGAAAATTTATCGACGAATACAGGGCCTCGTCAACGAGAAAATACCAAGAGGGGTTCTGAGGCAGCCTGAATTTCGTCGACGAATACAGGGTCTCGTTGATGAAATTTATGAAGGACTCGTCGACGAATGACGTGGCTCGTCGACGAATCCTCTGCTCATAAATATGAAAAATCTGATTTTTAACTTACAAAAGAAGCCAACTCCTCTCCCTCTCTCTCCTCTTCAGTTTTCTCTCTCTCTCTCTCTCTCTCTCTCTCTCATCATTTTTGGGCCAGATATACGTCAGATCAACAATCCAAAATCACCACGACGCTCCTGGCGAAGTTCTGTACGAGTTTTCCGGAGCGGATTGTTGGGAAAACGAAGTTGGAAATCATCCCTGAATTGAGGTAAGGCTTTTTAAGCCGAATTTGATCCTGCGATAGTTATAGGAAATGATGTACGCATGAAAATACTGAGGTTTAATACTGTGAATTTTTAGTTTTAGGGTATTGATCAAGAAATCCTATGGGGGTTAGCCTAGGATATTTTGGGGGCTCCTTAGTAGCCAGGTAAGGGAATAAACTAAAACAGTTATTTTTCATGCAAATTATTATTAATTATGAGAAAATTTATTTTCAGAAAAACATATGCTATATTGTTTATTACGAATGAAATGTATGATTGGGAAAATACTGCTATGATGATTAAAATGTATACGTATGTACGAGATGCCAGAAAACCACGACTTTAGAATATGAAGTATAACTTTTGACAACACATGTGTGGCATGAATATTATTTTACGTGAAATGTAATATGATATGAAAGATTTTACAAGCAAAACATGTTTTCAGGTATTATGAGAAGACGTGTTAAGTTACGATGATTTTGACGAATATATACATATATATATATATGTGATAATTGATTTATATTAGGAATATATATACTTGAAATGTTTTCGGCACGAGGCCGTACATATGTTTTTTAGCACAAGGCCATATTTTTGTTTTTGGCATGAGGCCGTATATATGTTTTCAGCACAAGGTCGTATATATGTTTTCAGCACAAGGCCGTATTTATGATTTCAGCGCGAGGCCGTATTTATTTATGTTTCCGGCACAAGGTAGTATTGATGAAAATGATCGGCACGAGGCCGCTATTATATCATGTATTATATGTTATCAGAACCCGGATGTTAGTTTAGTTTAGTTTTAGGAGCTCGGTACTGTAACTATATATAGATCAGATATCTACGTTCAGATTAGTGCTACCACGAGGGGATGGGAGATGGATAGTCGATATGGCTTTCAATAGAGTGTGGACACCCACCTGGCAGTCCGAACTAGAGTGTGGCGGGCCCATCGTACTTACAGACATATTTGACTCGGCAGTGGTCGGCTAGCCATTGTCGGGTCCCGCCTTCGGGCTGCACAACCCATCATGGGTGTAATACATGACATCAGCTAACTATTCATCCTGAGTATATTTTTAGTATTACATTTATAACAGATGTTTTATATATGTTATGATTTATTAACGAATATGAAATTATATGATTATCCAGTATGGTATGATGAATGTTTACAGAGGTATGAAATGTACTGTATACGTATAAGTGCCTTAAAAATTCATGTTGCCACACAGCTGTATTTAGTTTATTTTCCCTTACTGAGAAGTGTCTCACCCTCGAACTTAATTAACTTTTCAAGAAACCCAGAGAAACCGGCGAGTCAAGGCCGTCGTTGAGTGAGTGGAGCTTCCCTGCTAGAAGAGTAAGCGTGGAACTAAGACCAGGAGATTTTTGTTGTATGGTCCTAGTGTTGTTTTGAATTTTTGGAAGTTGTGTATAAATACAGTATTTTGGGAAAGTAAATAACTCTGGTATTATGTTTCGTGGTTGAATGATTGATATTTTATATTCACTACTGCTTAGGCTTCCGCTGTGATTGACAGGTGTCGTCGTTACCCATGGGTTTGGGTTGACCATTTTATGTATTATGTGACATTTTATGTAAAAAAATTTAGGATCGTTACAGTTACAATACTGTGAAAATCTATTACTATATAGTCATGTATCACTGAATCTGTAAAACACAATACCGGTAATATAATCTTCATCTTTTACCTGTTGCTTAACATTTCTGTACTTTAGATTTCTATTCAAAATACTGCTAATATATGTATATATTTTCTGTTTCTGTAAAACTGTATAAACATAATAATAATAATAACTATAAACTTCCCTGTGGATAACTGTGTGTCATGATTTAACCCCTCATGATAGGGTTGTGAGGCCCGTAGGCGGGATTTACCCTAGCTGGCCAACCAGGAATAAATCACTATACTTCATAGTCTGATCAGCCCTCCTCAACCCATATCTGATGGGGAGTCTGTCTACTCGTGGGCTCTATGAGATCAACCTTTATACCACGTAATATCTGAATAGGTGGTTGCACTCTATAAACTGTATGTAGATACGGTACCGTACTCTGTAAATTGTATGGTCCAACAGGGTCTTGAAATCAGGAATAGCTTCCTAAGAGGGGGGTGAATTGGCTTTTAAAAATTTCTTTTAACTTCTTTAAGAATCCTTAACTTCTTTAAACACTTAACCAATTTTTTAACTTGTTTGTTTAATTTTACCAATCATACAAGAACTTAGTTCTTTTATCCAATCAATAACATAATTAAACAACCAATCAATTAAACACAATCTTCAAACCAAACAATCAATTTAATTGTCATGTACAAGTTAAACATCAAACAACCAAACCAAGATATAAAGTATTTAGCACTTTGGTAATATAAGATCTTGAGATTGTTTGTTTGTTTATATAAACCCCGTGATTATGAATTTGAAAACCTTGTGAAGAATGTAATTTAATATTCAACAATCCTTTCACAAACACAATAAAGCTTTTGTAGTTAGCCCTAGATATAAATTTTAATCAAGCCCTGTATATATGGATTTGCTTAATATGATGTTCAATACAACATTCAATCACTCTTTCCAAATATTCAAAACTCAAATAAACTTTCAGTTAATTTATCTTCGAGTGTTTAACCAAGAAACGTACTCCCGTATGGTTTCCGCAAGATATGGCTTCACTAACGTACTCCTTTTCGGTTTCTGCAACCCAAATCAAAATTAATCTTTAAGTTTACTTGATTTCCAAATTTGATTTTCAATTTAAATCATCCACGCAATTTAAATATGTACTGAAAATAAAGAATAGGGAAAGGGAGAGTGAGACGGAGATTTTTACGAGGTTCAGCTTATACCCAACCTATGTCCTCGCCCTTGCCAAACCACCAAAGGATTACTAAACTTGTTCCGTTGATGGGTGGAACAAACTTTTACAATACTCCTTGGTTAAGGCTAGAGCCCGCCTTCTCCAAACGATATCCCCTCGTCCGGTCACTCCTTACATAGGCTAGAGTCCGCCTCTCTAAGCAATATCCCCTTGCTTAGCCAAAGATCCAAACAACCCTTGGAATCGTCAATCTACAAGAAACAAATCAAATATTTGTGTACAAAGAATTTGCTCTTAAAAGAGCTGATTAGAACAACAATTCAGAACTATATACTTCAAAGTAAATAACAAAATGAAGATTCAAATTGAAGCTCAAGGAAGTATATCACCAATTTAATTCTTTCAATGAATGAAAGATTTCAAAATTGTAGCACAAACTTGGTGAGTAAAATCAACAAGAACTCAGTATGCTTCGTGCAAGTTGAGATCAAGAGAGAGCCTTGAAAATTTGAGAGCAATTTGAGAGAGATTTTGAATTTTTTTTTCTGAATTTGAATTCTTGATCTATTTGATTCAATAATCTTTGAGACTTATTTATAGACTTTAAAAGGTGAGTAAATTGGTCCCCAAGTGTGTTGAAATATCCCCCAAGATTCCATAAATTTCGAGCCATAAATAACCCCATTTAAAAATTTGACCTTTATGAGAAAAATCAGAACAGCCGCGTGGCAGTCACCTGCCCCAAACCTCCAGTCGCCTGCCATGTTTATTTTAAAGGAATTTTAGGGGCAGTAGCCTGGCAATCGCCTGTCAGAACAAAGCCAGTCGCCTATCCTAGTTCAAGCAGTCTACTGGTTGCACACATGCTGCTGTCAGCTTCGTGCACCCTTCTATTTTTCGGTCATAACCTTTTTTTTATAACTATAAATTTGATTATATTGGTATAAAATGAAAGCTAAGAAAAAATCCTACAACTTTCATGTTGAACACTTGTTAAAATAAAGAGGTTTTTATAGAGGAAAATGCACCTCAATGCAGATGTAGAAAAATTATCAGCATTTTGAAAATCCTCTTTTTGATGCTTTTCATTCCAAAAATGATTCTAACCTTTTTGAAATAATATTTGACCTTATAAAAATATTTTCCAAGTATGTTTAAAGGAATTTAGGTCCAATAAATTAACCTAAGAGCTTCATGTATCCATATTGAAATTATTTGAAGTACTTACATGAAATTTCCTATAAACTCCTTCAAATTTCCAATTCTTGAATTCCTTGAGGTCTTTATGCTTGTTTGATCTTTCTTTGAGCTTTCATAAAGTTCTCATTAATCCTCATGCTCTCATGATCTTCAAGATTTATCTTTAAAGTCATTTTTGAATCCATGCTTCAAGCTTGATATAAATCATCATTCTTTGAAATATAAGCTTTCCTGAATTCTTTAACCTTGCATTCATCATTGAGTCCTAAAAATACATCACTTAAACAAAGCATGTTAAATTTAATTTGTTTGTTAGCATCAAAACAAGATGTTAAATCTTGTAAGGCCAACAGGTCTGATACTTTATAATACATTTTTATATACAACTATCTGTTTTATCATGATTCTGTAATAACTGTATAAATCATGATACTGTAGAAAATTGTATTTATATCAACTATGTTTTTGTAATTAACTGTAAATCTGTATATCATGGTACTGTAAAACTGTATAATCATGGTATTTCTGTAATTGCTGTAAAACACATCTCTGAAAAATACTGTAAAGCATATTTTTATACTATATCTATATTCTCAAGCCACACAGTAATTTTAAAACATATTAATCATATTTGATAAACTGTATAAATCTCTACTATAAACAATACTCTGGTGGAACATTTATAATTTTATACTAAAAACATTCTCAAATAACCTAGCATAGCATATTTCTCTTACCTGTTTCCTAGTAAAAATCCCCTACTATAATGGGTCCAACACCCGCAGGGTTCTCCACTCAACACCCTAAAAACCATAAACCCCAAAACAAAACATTAGTATTTCTACGTCTATTGCATTTTCTACAACTGTTAGAAAGCCAAATTTTGAATGAAAAACCTTACCCTCGATTTAGGATGAATTCCAATTTCATTTCACCAACGATCCGCTCCGGCAGACTTGAAGAGAACTCGGCTAGGAACGTCGTGGTGGCCTCAGATCGCCGATCCGACGACTGACGGGGCCAAAATCGAAGGAAGAAGAGGGAGAGGCCATAGGAGAGAGAGAGAGAGAGAGAGAGAGGAGAGGGTTTGCAGCTGATATTTTGTGATTAAAATTATTTTAGGGCTATTTATACTGCGGAATTCATCGACGAGCGACGTTATCTCATCGACGAGTCCTTAAGGAAATTCATCGACGAACCTTACCCTTCATCGACGAAATTCAGAGTAGCCCAAATTCTTCTCTCGGTATTTTCTCATTGACGAAGCTCGCCCTCGTCAACGAGGTCTTGCTGTTCCCTCGTCAACAAATCCCCTGTATTCGTCGACGAGGCCTTGGTAAATTCCTCGAAATTATCTACTACCTCCTTCTGTTCCTGATTCCATTTCCCTCCCTCTTTATTATTTAAATACTATTATTTTTCGGGTCGTTACAACATCGGTCCTAGTCGATAGAGGGACTTAGAGGGTTGTATTGTGTTCAGTTTACGTAAGTGTTTTGTATATGTAATAGACTCAGTTCAGAATATCTTTTGGAGATTGGAAGAACATGTTATGTTTTATGTAACATACTCAAAATTTTTACCATTCTTTTTTATCTATATATACATATATATATATATATATATATATATATATATATATCCATACCTAAGCAGCGGAAACACAAATTATACAACCACATCTATATGTAAATATTATACAATACCAAAATCCAGTATATATCAACCATAGCCATACAAAATAACCCCTCCAGCATCATTTTCCTCAAAATACAAAACTTTATCAAAAACTCACCCTATAACCAGGGTAATCTAAATACTCTTTATCCGCGAGCCTAATCTACTCGCCTAGCTAGCTCACCTGAAAAATGTTAAAGTAATGGGGTGAGTCAACACTCAGTAAGTGGAAATATGCTATTACTAGTGTGGGGCAACTAAGTTAAAAATACTTTTAAAATAGAAACTGAACTATAATGCAATAAATAATTTGTAAAGCATATCTTTCTTTTCACAATTTAAAATATAACTGTATCATCTGTATTTTTTACTTTTCATACTACTAATATCATACTATACTCATCATTTACTGTAAAATTGTATGCATATACATAACTATGCTTTATCCTTGGGACTCTGTATGTCATGATTTGACCCCTCATGACAGGGTTGTGCGGCCCATAGGCGGGACTTCATCTGGTCGGCCCTCCAGATAAGTCAATATACTCTACACTACCTCATCCCAGCCAAGCTGTATCCACTCCTAGGCTCGGGACTGGCTACTACCTTGTCAAATCGGCCCCCTCCAACCAGTGAACTAGAGAGCTGCATACTCTCTGAGCACGGCTGACGATACCCACACTGTAACGACCTCAATTTCTTAATATGAAAAGTAACATAATATATGGAAAAGTCGACCTAAACCCATGGGTAACAGGGACACCTATCAATCACAGTGGAAACTTAAGTAGCAACAATCATAAAATTTAAATCATCCATCCATCAAGTATAATACCAGAGTTTACTACAACTTCTTAATACCTTGTTTATATACATCCTCCAAAATATCAAAATAACTCTAGGATCAAACACAAAATACTTCTGATCCTAGTACAAAATCTTACCCTCGTAACGAGGTAATATCGTTGACTCAACGGCGGCCACAACCCGCCGGTCACTCAGGGTCTCTTGAAAAATCAATTAATGTTGGGGGTGAGACACATCTCAATAAAGGAAAATAAACTAAATACAGTTGTGTGGCAACATGAACATTTTATGCAATTATACATATGCAGTACATTTCATATTTTCGTAAACGTTCATCATATCATACTGAAAATTCACATGCTTTCATATTTTCTAGTAAGTCATATCGTACATAAAAATCTGTTATATTGATAGTACTGAAAACATACCCAGGATGAATAGCTAGCTAATGTCATGTATTACCCCCCATGACGGGTTGTGCAGCTCGAAGGCGAGACCAGACAATGGCTGGCCGACCACTGTCGAGTCAAATATGTCTATAAGTACGATGAGCCTGCCACACCCTGGTCCGGACTGCTAGGTGTACGTCCACACTCTACTGAAAGCCACATCGACTATCCATCTCCCACCTCCTCGTGGGGTGGTTAGCACAAATCTGAATATAGATATTTGATCTATATAGCTACAGTACCGAGCTCTTGAATTGAACTAAACTAACATCCGGGTTCTGATACATATAGTACATGATAATATATAACATCTTTCATAATTTCATAAATACGGCCTCGCGCCGAACATTTCATAATTACGGCCTCGTGCCGAACATATCATAATTACAGCCTCGTGCCGAACATATCATAATTACAGCCTCGTGCCGAACATTTCATAATTACGGCCTCATGCCAAACATATCATAATTGCGGCCTCGCACCGAACATATCATACATAAATACGTCATTCTGAAAATAATCATTTTATCATGCATTTATCAGAATCATAATATACTGTATACTTTCATAACTTCTCAAATCATACTGCATTCATGACATTATCATATCATAATATTTCTCTACGTAAAATAATATTCATGCCACACATTTACTGTATGAAACTATACATTGTATTCTGAAAATCATGTTTTCTGGCATCTCATACATATATACATGTTCCAACATAATAACAGTATTTTTCCTAAACGTGCATTAGTTCCATAATACTCAAATATCGTACATATTTTTAGGAAATCAGTTTGCTCATAAATAATAGTAATTTGAAAAAGTAACTGCTTTAATTTATTCCCTTACCTAACTACTGAGAAACGCCCCTATAAACTCTAATCTCACACCTGTAGGGTTTCCTGATCAATACCCTGAAACTGAAAACTTCTAGTATTAAACTTTAGTAGTTCTATGTGTACATCATTTCTTATAACTACCGTAAGACCAAATTTGGCTTAAAAAGTCTTACCTTAACTCAGGGATGATTTCTAACTTGCTTTCACCAACGATCCACTCCGGAAGATTTGGAGAGAACTTTTCCAAGAGCATCGTGGTGACTTCAGATTGTCGATCCGACGTAAAACTAGCCCAAAATTGATGAGAGAGAGAGAAAGAGCACCGAAGAGGAGAGAGAGAGAGAGAGAGAGAGAGAGAGGAGAGAGGTTGCTTAACAATGAAGTTAAAATCTGGAATTTTCTATTTATAGAACTAGATTCGTCGATGAGCCATGTCATTTGTCGATGAATCCTTTAATAATTTCGTCGATGAAATTTAGTCAGCTCAAAACTCTCTCGGTATTTCTTCATCGACGAAATTCAATCTTCATTGACGAATTTTCTTAAGCCCTCGTCGACGAATCCCCTATATTCGTTGACGAAGCCTTGATGACTCCCTTTGATTTTTTCCTCCCAAAGTACAATGTCGTCGACGAACGCGAAGTCGACTTCCTCCTTCTGTTACTGTTTCCATTTCCCGTCCTCTTATTATTTAAATTCCATTATTATTTAGGTTGTTACACACACACTATCTGAGATATGTGGTTGCACTCTATCTGTATATAGCAACGGTACCGTGCTCTGTATTCTATATTTATACTATATCTGTTTGTAATCTTTCCACAGGGATCTGATACTATATACATATATACATATATACTTTTTTACTGTTTTCATCATGTTTCCAAAATTACCATAACGCTATCTTTCTGTACTGTAAATACTGTAATCTCTGTATACTGTATCTGTAGCATCTTCATGCTATCTCTGTATACTCTATCTATATACTCTATCTGTATACTCTGTATGTTACGGTAATAGGAAACATGGCATACTATAAACACTGTAATTATTGTTCCATATAAAGTTGTACTATATATATATTGATCTGAGTAAAACTATATACATGTATATGTATATATATATATATATATAAAACTATTCGTATAAAAGTTGTATATGCATGTATATTTCTCTGTATAATCTCTGTGAATATATATCTATGTCTGTATATTTTGTATAACTCCATATACTGGGAAAAACTATATAAACTGTATATACTGCCTATATCTGTGTATTTTGTATAGTATGATATACTGTGAAAGCTATATAAGTTTACATCACATGAAAATCTACATAGGCCACACAAGCATTTGAACTCATATTCTGTAAAAATTGTATAATAAATTGGTATATATACATGTCTATGAAATCTCTATTAACATTCTTAAAACTCCTAGCATAGCATATTTCCCTTACCTTAACTCTGAAAAGCCCCTATAGAATTCTGGCTCTATACCTGCAGGGTTCCTAGCTCAACATCCTAAAAACAAAATCCCCTATAACAAAATATCAATATTTTCTTACCTACAACATTTCTTATAACTAAGGAAAAGGCAAATACTGAACAAAATGCCTTATCCTGAGATTGGGACAAAAACCAAACCAATTTTTCCAATGATTAGCTCTGGCAAACTTGTAAAGAACTTCGCCAGGAGTGTCATGGTAGTCTCAGATCTTTGATCCGGTGAGAAACAGGCCTAGAAAAGAAGAGAGAAGTTAGAGAGACCGTATGAGAGTGAGAGAGAGAGAGGAACCGTGAAATTAGATAAAAATTCGAGTTTTTCACTATTTATAAGGCCAGATTCGTCGACAAGACACGTCACTTTGTCGACGAATCCTTTAATAATTTCGTCGACGAACCTTACCTCCTCATCGACGAAATTCAGACTGCCCAAAACCCTCTTAGTATTTTCTCGTCGACGAGATGTGGCTTCGTCGACGAGGTCCTTTATGCGCTCATTGACGAATCCCCTGTATTCGTCGATAAGACCCTGTGTAAAAATCTAGGGTTGTTACATTCTCACCTCCTTATAAAATTTCATCCTCTGTATCTTCATCTTTACACTCCATCATTTCATACAGGGAAAAGGTATACTTATTTTATTACCTGCCCTCACTTGTGGCAGAGGAATACCGTGGTTACATTTATGTTCTGGGAAATTACACATATAAAACTAAAAACTATCTACTAACTAAAATCAATACATGTACTTGCAAAAGAAACCTATCTAACTATTATACTTTACCTGAGTACCTCTATACCTTTTGGAACAATTGCGGGTATTTCTGTCTGATCTGCTCCTCGAGCTCCCAAGAAGCTTCCTCTATAGCGTGATTTCTCCACAAAAATTTAACCAACTGTATTTCTTTAGTGCGTAAAGTCTGAAACTTTTTATCCAAAATCTGTACTGGTACTTCTTCATATGCCAATGAATTCTTAAGCTCTATCTTTGCATAGCTAATGATGTGGGATGAATCTGGGACGTATTTCCTTAACATGACAACATGAAACACGTCATGAATTCGAGCCAAAACTGGCGGCAAAGTTAGCCTGTAGGCAACTGACTTTATTCTCTCAAGTATCTCAAAAGGGCCAATATACCTAGGGCTCAACTTGCCCTTCTTTCCAAACCTCATAACTCCTTTCAGAGGAGCTATCTTCAAAAATACTCGATCTCCCACATAAAATTCTAACTCTCGGCGGCGAGTGTTTGCGTAGCTTTTCTGCCAACTCTGTGTTGTACTGATTCTTTCTCTAATTAATCGGACTTTGTCGAACACTTGTTGTATTATCTCAGGACCCAAAACTCGCCTTTCACCTACTTCATCCTATAAAAGAGGAGAACGACATCTCCTACCATACAATGCCTCGTATGGAGCCATGCCGATACTAGCCTGATAGCTATTATTATAAGAAAATTCAACTAGTGGCATAAATTGAATCCAACTGCCTCCAAAGTCAAGCACACAAGCACGAAGCATATCTTCTAATGTTTGAATCATTTTCTTAGTTTGACCATCAATCTGGGGATGGAAAGCAGTGCTAAAAGCTAACTGTGTACCCATAGCCTCCTGAAAACTTTTTCAGAATCGTGAAGTAAATCGAGGATCTCGGTCCAAGACTATGGATACCGGTACTCCATGAACTCGAACTATCTCCTGAACATATATCTCTACTAGTCTGTCCGTGGAATGACCGATTTTAATAGGGATGAAATGAGCGATTTTCGTTAGACGATTAACAACCACCCAAATCGCATTCAGTCCCTGTCGTACTGGTGGTAACCCCGTAACGAAGTCCATCGAAACGTGGTCCCATTTCCATTATGGAATGAACAATGGCTGCAACTATCCTGCTGGTTTCTGGTGCTCAGCTTTAACCTGCTGACACGTCAAGCATTGCCGAACAAATTCAGCTATCTCCCTCTTCATTCCACTCCACCAGAAATACTTTCGCAGGTCCCTCTACATTTTAGTACTGTCGGGATGGATCGTGTATAGGGATCTGTGAGCCTCCTCCAGTATAGTCCTCCTGATCTCAATATCTGCAGGAACACATAGTCTAGTACGGAATCGCAAAGCTCCATCATCTGATATGTTGAACTCCTCACCCTGACCATCACGTACTCTAGCCATCATCGCTGCCAACTCTGCATCATCGCCCTAAGCTGCTTTAATCCTCTCGTATAGTGTAGGATGAACTACAAGACTGGCAATAATTGCTTGAGGACTCTTCTCCACCAATTCTATACTGAGCCTCTCTAAATCCACTAGAATTGAGTGTTGAATCTCCATAGCCGCCAGTACAGGTCCCCCTGATTTCCCGCTTAGAGCATCTGCCACTACATTTGTTTTTCCTAGGTGGTAACTAATCATGCAATTATAGTCTTTAATAAGTTCTAGCCACCTTCTTTGCCCCATATTCAATTCTTTCTGAGTAAAGAAATATTTTAAACTCTTATGATCCGTGAAAATCTCGCACTTTCCACCATATAAATAATGCCTCCAAATCTTGAGAGCATACACCACTGCAGCAAGCTCTAAATCATAGATAGGATAATTCTTCTCATATTCTTTAAGATGTCTGGACGCATAAGCAATGACCATGTCATGCTGCATCAACACGCATCCAAGACCGTTCAAAGAGGCATCACTATACATTACAAAACCGTCCTCCCCTGATGGAATAGCCAATACTGGAGCTAAAACTAACCACTGCTTTAACTCTTAGAAACTCTGCTCACATTCATCAGTCAATTCAAATTTTACATTTTTCCTCGTAAGTCGTGTTAATGGACCTGATAGCCTAGAGAAACCATCCACAAAGCGCCGGTAATAACCTGTTAATCCCAAAAAACTCCTGACTTCCTGAACATTTCCTGGCCTTTCCCAACTCACCACCGCCTCTATTTTACTCGGATCAATTGATACTCCTACTTCTCAGATCACATGGCCAAGAAAAGTAACCTGCCTTAACCAGAACTCATATTTCTTGAATTTTTCATATAATTTCCTTTCCCTTAATACTTGCAACACCAGCCACAAATGATGCTCATTGTAAAGACCCAAAAATTTAAAAGGATTAAAATAATTTGGAAAAAATAATAATAATAAATAAAATAACAGATAAATAAATAAAAGGAATGGTGTGGGAAAAAGAAAAAAAATTAAAGATAAAGAAATTAAATTAAATTAAGATAAATTAAATAATTAGTTATTAAATTAAATATTTTTACATTGGATTTAAAAAAAAACTAATTGAAATAAGATATGTATATATATATATATATATATATATATATATATATATATATCTGTGTGTGTGTGTGTGTGTGTGTGTGTGTATAGGTAATTAAGTTATTATAATATACATAAATATATATATAAAGTAAAAGTTAAAGTAAAAGAATAAAGAAAGAAGAAGAAGAAAGAAGAAGGAGGAGAAGTAAGACATGTGCCCCCGCCCCCTTTGCAAATTTCTTGCGGCCAGCTCACTCTGTTTTTGTCTCTCTCCTTCTCTCAATTTCTTGACGAGTTTGCGATGGATCGGGAAACAAAAGGTGCCGTTGGATTCCTAGTTTCGCTGCCGAAATTTCTACTAGAGCAGATTTTTCATGGAAACGGCTTAGACACTGCTCCAATGGAAAGGTAATTTTTCCTCATTTTCTCAATTTCGCTGTTAATATGCGGTTAAATCGACGATCGGGTACCACCACGTGGTCTAAGTCGTCGTCATCATCATTTTGACGTAGGTAATTTTTTAATTGGGATTTTCTATGCCCTACTCCAAAGCGAGAGTGGGATTTGGGAGATTTGGTAATTTGGCTAAATTTAAGGGTACATTTATTTATTTAGGATTATGACCCTATGAAATATTTAAATAATATTTTATTCAAGAATAATTTATTAGAGTTAGGAATTTTTTATTCAAGGTCCAGGTGAGCGCTGTAGGTATTTTTTTGGAGTCCTTGTTGACTTGATTGGTCACACCCAGTTTTGATTATGACAAATACTCTTGGTACTAATGGTTGTACTGAGAATTGCAGCAGGATCACCTTGTGTGTGCTTCGGGACTAAAAGACTTATTATGATGGCGTGCGGTGTTCGTGCCGATGAATGAAGAATCTTGTGCTGCATTTGTATTTATTTTTCAGTTTCTTCATTCTGGATGTAATTTTATTATGGACTGTGCACTCATATGGCTTGTAATAATTGCATTCATGCATGGATAGGTTAGGTATGCTCAAATTGACCTTAAATTGACCATAGGACCTCCAAATAACATGAAAAACTTTTTCATAAAATACCTAACTTATACAAAGGTTTTTTAAATGGTTTTAAAGTTAAAAGAAGGCAAAAAACTAAAATTTTCAAAGGGGTCGGTCAACCGGCCAGAGTCGACCGAATGTTAAAATGAATATTAATTTTCTTACTCATTGGATGTCATATATCAATCATGTTCAAAATGAAAATTGTGCCCCATTTTACCATCGCTTGAGTTTGATACAAGGAACGTCCAAATTGGGAGTTACCACAGTGAAGGAAAACGTAGGGCCAAAAACACTGAAAACGTGTCGATGAGAGAGAAAAACTCCCTTCATGTTTCTTCGTCTCATTGATGGGACATTGTTTGTCAATCCAAAATCTTTATCTTTAAAATGTGTTTCACATAAAAGTTGTGTTATTTCCTTACCTTTCTATTAGTATCAAAGAACATCCAATTTGGAGTTGTATAGAAAAAAGTATGGCCAAAACACTGAACAGTGTATGGCAGAGAAAGTAGAGGCAGTCGACCGAAGCCTTCACTACGGTCGACCGAAACGCGCTGATTTCAGCCCCGGTCGCCGAGCCTTCCACTACGGTTTTGACCGAGCCTTCACTACGGTTGACCACACTTCCTTTGTCAAACATTTTAACTTACCCGAGTCGATCGAAAACTTGGTTTCCAAGCCCTGGTCGACCGCACCCGCCGGGTCCACAGTGGACCATTCGGTCGATCGAGGGAGGAGGAGCGTTGAACTACAATACATGGTCGACCGGGAAGGGTACTCGGGAGAATTTTCAGCGGTCATGGGCGACCGAAACCACGCAGTTCAAAAAAATGCCCTGGTCGACCGAAAACTCGGAAAAATGGGGGAAATCGCCTCTCCGGTCGACCGAGACTTTCAGTTCAAAAGTTCCCCTGGTCGACAGAGCCATTTAGTCCTGGTCGCCCGAACCCATTTCTGGTCGATGACTCTCGGGTTTGCCCCTGATTTTTTACCGCGTTAATATTTTTTAAACAGGTGGTAAGTTTAAAAATTGCTTTAAAACATCATTAATCTTTCTTAATAATACCCAATAGGTCCCAACGGTCTCAAAATTACCTCATTGCCTAATATATAAACATTCATTTATCATTATTAGCAAGGATTAGCAAACTGATTCGGGAAAACTCTCTCAACTCTTATTAAAAACCCTATATTAGCAAAAAACTCTTGCAAACACTCACCTACTCTTCAATCATTTATTTCTCTAAGCATTGTGAGTATTTCTATAAGGGCTATAGTGCGTAATCTTTCTAGCTAATACTCTCTTTTGGTATAAAGGTTGATTGATTTTATTGAGAGTATAGCCTAAAGTTCTTCCGCGGATTCATTGATAAATCTTGTTGTGGGAAGACTTTGAGGGTTGTGGTTCTTGCATGGTGTTGCAAGATACTAACCTAAGATTTGTGTGCAAAAATCCTTTTGTGAAAAGCTAATCTTTAAACAACTTCCATTGCTGCTTTAAAATTGTAAATATCATATTGAGTTTGTTTGATCTATCTTGGTACCATATTGAACCCTGATCTGATGTTGTGAATTCGAAATATTGTGTTTCAATCTTCTTAGATACACACTATTAGATCTTGATTGATTAGCATACTTGATTGAGTGTTTAGCACACATTAGAGCACTGAGCAGATCTACATATCATTCATGCTTGCTTTATTGATGAGCCTGGGATGGTGCACCACATTGCTTTTCTAGAGCATATTTTTCCATGTACAAATTTTATACACATTTGTTATATTCCAGACGGTGCCTGAAGGGGACTAGCCCTGGAATAGTACCGGATTGGCTTAGATTAGAAACGGTTAGCGGAAGCTAGGATGCATCGTCCTGTTAGGCGTTTGGAGGTAGAGGTAAGCCACGCTAATTGAACTGGTTAGGTTTGAGGTCAGCCCTTTGCTGTGTTAATTTGACATGGTGGTAAACGGTGCCGCTCCACCCTTAAGTGAGCTATTAGTGGAATCCTCAGCTGCGAGTTGAGGCGGGGACGTAGGCACAGTTGGCCGAACCCGATAACATATCGTGCGTGTTCTTTAAATTCGCAATTTACTACTGCAGTGTAGTTATGTAGATGATGAGATTTCCATTTGCAGAGGATAGAACCAGGTAAGTAATACTGCTTATTTGGTTTAACCTAGGTGATAAATTTAAATACCCAATTCACCCCCCCCTCGTGGATTGCACCAAAGCAACAATTGGTATCGGAGCCTCGTACTTAAATTTAAACATTATTGTTAAAGACATGATGGCTCAAGTTAGTGCACATCCTTGCATGTGAGGGTTAGTAGATTGCGTCACACACCCACCTGTATTCTGTGGTAAGGATTATGTACCTGGAAATTTAGAATGACTGTGTATGTGAAAGCTTTAAAATTGGAAATTTTGGAGACAGTAGTCATTGACCAGGGTGTTATGTGCCTACAAAATGCATTGGGTGTACTGATGATCCGAAATCGAAGTGGTGTGAAAGAATGACCATGATAGGAACTAGTACAAGTAAATTTTGATTGCCCATGAAAACTTATGCATCGCTTTAGATTCTAATGTTTTATGTGAGGTTATGCTTGTAGTAGTCTAGCAGATATGGGAAGGAAGAACTTGAAGAGGAGATATGGAGCACCCCATGCAAACATTGTGATCTGTCCTGGACTCAAGTCCTTCTATCTTGAGGAGGTGGGGGAAGGTAACCAGTGCAGGCTTTTGGTATCTTAATAGATAATGAGGTTATCTCTGTTCCTTATGTTGTTACTTCAGTAGATAAACTTGGTAATGACATGTGATGAATTGAATGATGCATCTGATACTGATGACTCATGTAATAGACTGATAGTGAAATGAAAGCATGCTACTATGAGAATTGCAAATTGAATATATTAGAACTCATAAGTCACTTGTTAAAGCTTAAGTAAAGATATTACTGCTTTGAAAAACAAGTATTGGGGCAGGGAGAAAGAAGGGACTCAAAAAATTCTGTGCTAAAGAGAAAACAATTGAAAATTAAAGAGTGGAAAGCAAGAATGAATCATAGAAAAGGAATGCTATTTTGAAATCTAAAGTTTTAATGATGATAAAAAAAAAGGATCTCATACCATGATCTTGAGAATATAAAGCCAAAACAATTGTACAAAAGAACTTAGAAACTTCAAAAGTGTTGCAAATAGAAAAAACTCAAAACTTCACGATCTAAAGAAGGAAAAGAAAATAGAAGACCCATCTAAGATTATCCAACGTTCATAGAGGCAAAGAAAATTTTGTGATAAATTGCTTGGCTCACAAAAGAGACTCTAGATTAAGGTCAAGGGTATAGTTTTAATGGATGGCAAAAATAGAAAA
Source organism: Malania oleifera (assembly GCF_029873635.1). Lineage (NCBI taxonomy): Eukaryota > Viridiplantae > Streptophyta > Magnoliopsida > Santalales > Ximeniaceae > Malania > Malania oleifera. The sequence continues at coordinate 140,794,584 of NC_080417.1, forward strand.
AGAAAGAACCTTACATGAGGGTACTTGTCACAGAATCAAAACATTCGGTACCTCCTCCCGTCCCTCCACTCACACCATTATGCCATTCTATGTAAAAAGAAGGGGCACACAAATTTGACTGCCCATTTCCCGCACGGGTGATGTGTGATGTTTGCATTGTGTGCTGTGGCAGCATTTTCCGCATGTGCATGCATGTCTGGATATAAATGATCGCCTCACGATGACGTACACTAGTTACATTATATTCTTTGTCAAATGCTGCTCACTTTTCTTTTCACAGAATACCCTGTCCATCTGAAAATGTTACCAGGTAATGGGCAGCCTGCCTTGCTAATCTTGCATGTTAGTTGCCTTTTTCATCCAACTCAGAAGGAATTGCTCTAAATTTTTTTGTATTATTTTTTCGCAAAACTGAAGGATGACCTGTCCATGGTAGAACCATGAGGCTAGCTGAAATTGTACTTACAAGTCAAAATTGCTATGCCAGAGTATCAGATTAGCAACATAGTATGCAGTCTTTATGGCGTGGCTGGTTAGTTTAACAGCAGGAACCTGTCAGTAAGCTTATCTGTTGTTAGTGAACTTACAACATTTTCTCCACTGCCATTGTTCTTTCCTTCTCCTTCTATACCCTGCAGGGGTGGGGGGAGATGGTGTTAGGCTTGGGTGATCCTAATGCCTTCCCTTGATATCTTTTGCTCAAGAATTTAATTACATCTCTTAGAAATATTTTAGTTTTGTTTGTTCATCATGATTATTAGGAATATAAGATTACAATGTTTTGTATAATATGGATATTTTAGTGTTATTTCAACGAGATCACTGAATACCCTCAACGTGTAATGATAATAATATTAAACACATTTTTTAATATGCATGCTTGTAATAATTTTTAATAGTAATTTTGATAATAATCATAATAAAGAAAATAATGAAGAAGTACAACAACACCAGCAGTGGCGGTGGCACAACAACAATGAATAGTAATAGTAACAATAGTAAAAAAAAAAAAAAACCCCCCAAAAAAAGTTTAATCATGCTAATTGATATATTTATAAAAATAGCATCATTATTAATAATTTTTAATTATATTTTATGTTAATAAATATAATAATATAATAATAACTATTGTCAGGTAATAATCATAATATTCGAAGTCAATAAAAGGCGTGTTCCCATGGCAGAAGAATCCGTACTTTGCCAGGGTCGGGGATGGGTCATCACATTATATGTAGCCTTACGTCTGCTTTTTATGCAGATATATTATTTCCTTCGACTCAAACCCATGACAATTGTCACTGTTGTGAAACTTGAGATTGTTCCACCTAACTTTACCACAGTTACAATTGTACAGGTAAATAGAGAGTGAATAATTGTGCAAAATTACACTAGGTAAATTCCCAGGGAAGTGGGGGGTCACAACGGACCGCTTAAATCCCTCTTTCCTAGACAGAATTTTCCTTAAACATGTAATTAACACAACATATTACTACAACTATACCCGACAAAAGTTAACTACTGAATAGATAAAATGAAGAACACCAGAATTTAATGAGGTTCGGCTAATTGTGCCTACGTCCTCGGACACTATCAATCAATATATCTCTATTGTAGAAATATTATAAAATGAGAGAGAGAAGAGAGAATGTGCCTAAAGAGAGAAGTAGGCAAATTTGGGGATGAGAATACAAATGGAGGTGATGGGTTTATATAGGTTAGGAAAAACCACTATTACGACCACTAATCACCTACCTTCGAAAAATTAGCCCACCATTGAAGACTTCAATGGCAATTGTAGGCTTCTAGAATGAGCCATATTTCAACAAATCTCCACCTTGGCGAAATTCCATCTCTTAATCATCTCTCATAGATTCCATAATGTCTTCAAACGCGCTTGTAGCGTAAATATTTCAATTTTCAACAATGTTGATCAAGTTCAAGCAATGTTGAAACTTGACCACAGTTACCACTTTTGTCATCATATCAGCAGGATTCTCAGTGGTTCGAATCTTCTAGATTACTACTCCACCTTCTTCCAGAATTTCTCGAACAAAATGATATCGAACGTCGATGTGCTTTGTTCTTGAATGGTAGACTTGGTTCTTTGCTAGATGGATAGCACTTTGGCTATCACAATGCACCTTGATGTGCTTCTGTTCAATTCCCAAATCTTTCATCAATCCTTGAAGCCAAATTGCCTCCTTCACAGCCTCTGTGACTGCCATATACTCTGTCTCTGTAGTGGACAAAGTAACTGTTGACTGTAAAGTAGACCTCCAACTAACTGGCGCTTTTGCAAGAGTAAAAACATAGCCAGTAGTTGACCGACGCTTATCCAAATCACCAGCATAGTCGGAATCACAGTATCCAACAATACTATGATCATTTTGCTTATCCTGCTCAAATATTAGGCCAACATCTACCGTATACAAAATGTATCGTAGAATCCATTTCACAGCTTGCCAATGTTCCTTTCCAGGATCATGCATATACCTGCTCACAACTCCAACGACTTGTGAAATATCGGGCCTTGTACACACCATGGCATACATCAAGCTACCAACAGCACTTGAATACGGTACTTTTGACATGTATTCTCGTTCTGCTTCAGTTTTTGGAGACATAGATGCATTCAACTTGAAATGAGGAGCAAGCGGAGTACTAACAGGTTTTGAATTCTCATCCACACCAAAACGCTTCAGTACTTTCCTCAAATATTGTTTTTGAGTCAAACAAAGCCTCCCCAATTTCTTATCTCTACTTATCTCCATACCGAGAATTTTCTTTGCTTCGCCTAGATCCTTCATCTCAAACTCCCTATTCAACTGAGCCTTCAGTTTGTCAATTTCTGTCTGACTTTTGAAGGCTATCAATATATCATCAACATAAAGAAGAAGGTATATGAAAGATCTATCTTGTAGCTTGCAAAAATACACACAGTGATCATATTTGCTTCTTCTGTACTTTTGCTCCATCATAAACTTGTCAAATCGTTTGTACCACTGCCTTGGGGATTGCTTTAATCCATACAACGATTTTTCAAGTTTGCATACCATATTTTCTTTTCCAGCAACTTTGAACCTCCTGGCTAAGTCATGTAGATTTCCTCTTCCAAGTCTCCATGTAAAAATGCAGTTTTTACATCTAATTGAACTAGTTCCATATCCAATTTTGCTACCAAAGCCAATAAGATTCTAATGGAGGAATGTTTTACTACTGGAGAAAATACCTCATTGTAATCAATTCCCTCCGTTTGTGCATAGCCTTTAGCCACCAACCTTGCTTTGTAGCGAACACTATTCTTGTCAGGAAATCCGTCTTTCTTTGTATATACCCATTTACACCCAATTGCCTTCTTTCCCTTTGGAAGACTAACAAGCTTCCATGTTCGATTCTTATGAAGGGACTGCATTTCTTCATTCATGGCTTCCCTCCACTTTTCTTCTTCCAAACTTTGGATTGCTTCATTGTAAGTAACAGGAGTATCATCGTTTGCAATTGGAGATGCGTAAGCCACCATGTCAACAAAGCGAGCAGGCTTTCCAATTTTTCTCTTTGGCTTACTCAATGCAATAGATTCATGTTGCTGTTGAGGTTCTTGGGTTGAAACCTCTTCTATAGGTGACTCTTCTTCTACCATAGGAGAGTCTTCATTTTCTGGGTAAACAATTCTTCTATCAAACTCCACTTGTTTTGGAGCACCATCTTTTTGCTCAACACTTTCTGTTGTCACCTTTCTTAAAAAAATAGATTCATTAAAGGTAACATCCCTGCTGAAGATTATTTTCTTTGTTTCTAGACACCAAAGACGATATCCCTTTACTCCAGAGGTGATTCCGATAAAGATTGCTTTCTTAGCTCTCGGATCCAGCTTTGATTCCTTGACATGATAGTAGGCAGTGGAACCAAATACATGTAAGGAATCATAATCTGTAGCAGGCTCTCCAAACCATTTCTCCAATGGTGTTTTACCACAAATAGCAGTAGATGGTAGGCGGTTGATGAGGTGGCAGGCATATGTTACAGCCTCAGCCAAAAATTCTCTACCCAACCCAGAATTGGATAGCATACACCGAACCTTCTCCAACAATCTTCGATTCATACGTTCTGCCACTCCATTCTGTTGTGGTGTACTTCTCACTGTGAAGTGTCGTATAATACCTTCATCTTCGCAGACTTTAAGAAATGGATCACTTCTATATTCTCCACCATTATCTGTACGGAGGTGTTTGATCCTTCTGCTTGTTTGAGTTTCCACCATATTTTTCCATTTGAGGAAGACTCCTAACACTTCATCCTTAGTTTTCATAGTATACACCCATACTCTTCGAGAAAAATCGTCAACAAAGGTCACATAGTAGTGTTTTCCTCCCAGTGAAGTTGTCTTGGAAGGTCCCCACACATCAGAGTGAACATAATCCAAAATACCCTTGGTATTATGGATTGCAGTACCAAATTTCACTCTTGTTTGCTTCCCTTTGATGCAATGTTCACAGAAATCTAGCTTGCAGGTCTTTACTCCCTTTAATAATCCTTGATTTGTAAGAAGTCCCAAGGATTTTTCACCTGCATGCCCCAAGCGTATATGCCATAACCTAGTTGCTTCTATGGCTTTATCATCAGAAGAAACTGTTGCTGCCGTCCCAATAACTGTACGACCTTGATAGTGATACAAGTTATTGTTCTTCCGAATTCCCTTGATTACCACGAGTGCACTAGAGATGATCTTCATGACTCCGTTTTCTGTTGTTACTTTGAATCCCTTTGATTCAAGGGTTCCCATAGAAATAAGATTCTTCATCAAACTTGGTATATATCTAACGTCCGTCAATATTTTGATTGATCCATCTTGATTCCTCAAGCGGACTGAACCAATCCCATGTGTGGTAAGAGGGACATCATTTGCTGTGTAGACGACTCCACCTTGTAGTTCTTTAAAATCAAAGAACCAATCCCGATTGGGACACATATAATGGCTATACCCAGAATCGAGTAGCCATATACTCAAAGAACTAGTTGATGGCGTAGCAGCAAGCGAAAGATCTGAGCTCCCATCTTCGTACTCAGCCACATTTAAGATGGCCTTTCCTTTATCAGGTTTCCCTTTATTCTTTAGCTTCGGACAGTCTTTCTTCCAGTGCCCCTTTTCCCGACAAAAGGCACATTCATCTTTGTTTGGTCTGGACCTTGACTTGGATCTCTCTTTCTTTCTTCTATTCTGGCTTTGTGAACGGCCTCAAACTAGTAGAGCCTCATTGGCTCCACTTGTGCTTTCAAGCTTGTCCTTCTTCCTCAGTTCATAGCTGTACAAAGCAGCACAAACCTCGCCAAGAGACACTTTATCCTTTCCATGGAGCAGAGTAGTTTCAAGAAACTCAAACTCCTCAGGAAGGGATCCCAACAACATCAAAGCCAGGTCTTCATCTTTAAAAGTCTCATCTAGATTAACTAGATCAGTAACCAACCTATTAAAGTTGGTGATATGATCATTCATAGTGGTACCCGAGACATAAGTGAAACGAAATAGTCTCTTCTTCATATGGAGTTTGTTTTGAGAGCTTTTCTTCAAAAACTTCTCCTCCAGTGCCTTCCACAACTTGTTTGCAGAAGTTTCCTTACAGAATGCATACTTCTGCTCTCTTGAAAGACACGATCGAATTGTACCACATGCTAACCGATTGATGGTCCCCCATTCTTTCTTCTCAATATCTTCTGGTTTCTCTTCTTCAATGGCAAAGTCTAGACCTTGCTGAAAGAGAGCGTCTAGAACCTCACTTTTCCACATACCAAAATGACCGGTGCCATCAAAAATCTCCACTGCAAATCTGGCATTTGTCACAGTAGTTCTTGCCAAAATAGATGAGTTTGATGTGGATGCTTTTGCACTATCTGTCATCTCTGCCATAAATGCTATTCAATAGTTGCCGATGCGGAATGCCAATAGCCCAAGGAAAACTTTTCTGATGTGGAAGATCAGACTAAGCTGCAATCACAGAGCATACTAAGAATAACCTTGGCTCTGATACCAATTGTTGTGAAACTTGAGATTGGTCCACCTAACTTTACCACAGTTACAATTGTACAGGTAAATAGAGAGTGAATAATTGTGCAAAATTATACCAAGTAAATTCCCAGGGAAGTGGGGGATCACAACGGACCGCTTAAATCCCTCTTTCCTAGACAGAATTTTCCTTAGACATGTAATTAACACAATATATTACTACAACTATACCCGACAAAAGTTAACTACTGAATAGATAAAATGAAGAACACCAGAATTTAACGAGGTTCGGCTAATTGTGCCTACGTCCTCGGACACTATCAATCAATATTTCTCTATTGCAGAAATATTATAAAATGAGAGAGAGAAGAGAGAATGTGCCTAAAGAGAGAAGTAGGCAAATTTGGGGATGATAATACAAATGGAGGTGATGGGTTTATATAGGTTAGGAAAAACCACTATTACAACCACTAATCACCTACCTTTGAAAAATTAGCCCATCATTGAAGACTTCAATGGCAATTGTAGGCTTCTAGAATGAGCCATATTTCAACAGTCACAAAGGGGCAACCTTATCAAAGGCCTGTCCTCATTCAAAGCCAATAATAATCATAATTTTATTACCAGTAATTTTTAACATTTTGGTTAATGATAATAATAAATTTATTTTTATAGTGAACAAGAAGGCGCCGAAGAGCAATGAGTGGTAGGGATATTTTCGTCTCAAGAAGCTGGATTCCCATTGGAATCCAAGATTATCCAAGGGAGAGGTAGGGAAAGGGTGCATATTGAATGCTCTCATGTTCTGGAGGTATTTTCAATTCATAAGAAATCCAAGATGCAAGCCATGTAGCCCAAACATGGCATCCAATATTCCAGAAACCACATTCTATGAGGTCATCAGTTCAATTCTTGTTGCCTGTAATTATTTCTAATTATTAAATTATCTTATTCTCTTGGGCGTAAGCTGGTCTTTCCACAAGCTTTTATACCGCTGTCTTCTGAGAGCAACCTTATTCTCTTAATAAGTTTGTTTGATTATAATTTTTAATACTCTATTTTCACACACACACACACACATATATTGTAAAGCTATGTCTTGTCAATAAATTTTGCTGATATTAACAAAATGTAAAAAATGAATATTGCTAACAAATCACCAAGCAATGCAACCTAACATACACAAGCAATGTAACCTTAGAGCTAGATTTAGTTGGCGCAACCGTGCAAGCCCTCTCAAATTTTCCGTTTAATTTTGGATGGCATTTGATCTGCCATATCCCACCAAAATGCCATCACTATTCACATTCAACATATCTATGAATAGAAGCATAAATAGGTATCCCATAGATCTGGGCTTGCCTGCATTTTAATTCCCATTTGTATAGATAAAGTTGATGGCCTGAAGCAGAATGCTACTTCCGATTGGAAAAAACGGGTGACAATCATAGTCAGCTTTGTTGTTGTGATGGGAATGCTGCTTCTAGGCTTGCCCCTGATATTGTATGTTTGTTGGATGAAGAAGCAGCAACACGGACATGGTAAGCTTTATTTAATTTTTGCAATAAAAGGAATGGTGCCCCCTCTATTCAATCTTTTCAACTTTTTCTGTGATTTTGTATTTATATAAGGTTTTTTTTTTTTTTGGTTCTTTTTGGCATGGATAAAGTGTGACAAAAGTGGAGTGGACCCGAGGATTTCCTAGAAAGAACTTACTTCATTTAAACCACTTGAAATTGTTCTAAAAAAAATGTCCTGATAGTGTAGACATGACTGGTTAGCACAATGACAGATGCAGGAAAATTTACCTTAGCTGCAAGAATTAATTGACTTGATGAACTAGAAAAATAACCCCACCCCCCCCCCCCTGGTTTTTTTGTGCTTTTTAGGTTAAGGCTTACTCACATCAGATTTGTCGGTTTTAAGTTATATTTGATTGGAAAATTAAGGCAGGAAAATCTAGTCACATGTATATATGAAAAGATTAAGAAATGTTCTAAACTAAGTGAATATCTAAACTTTTGAACTTAAATCTTTCCAAAACAATAGAGCGTTTCATTGTGGGTCATGGACACAATTTGACCTCTACAATTCTATCATTGTTGCTTAACTTGCTTAGTGTCACGGGCTAAGCTTGTTCAGGGCATTATGCTTGCCTATGACCGCTTATCTCGTGAGTTTGGGATGGGTTTCCATCATGTAAATACTAGTGTAGGGTTATTTTCTAGTATTTATTTCATTGTAAGCCAAATAAGGCAGTATGACTCCTCGGTCACTTTGATGTTTCCTAGTGCTAGAGTGAGAATGGCCTAGAAAGCTCTTTAGGGGAGGGTGAGTGTTCATCAGTCATTGTAAAACTCACTAGCAATTGTCAACGTGCTTAGCCTACTTGCCTCCCTCGCTAAGTACAACATGTCAACGGAGGATTTGTTAATGAATTATGTTTGCTTCAATATTTACTGCTTGGTTGCCACGGCTTTCATGAATTGATTATTATTTCCGCTGCTATCTGATTGAATGTTAATGAATGTGCTTCGTGGATGAATGTTGGTAAACAAAAAGGCTGGCTAGTTAAGCAAGAGTGCTTTAGCTAGCGCCGCACGGCCCTTCACAACGGTGTGAAAAAGGCGGACCGTGACATTTGGTATCAGAGCCAAGTCGGTGACACTTGGTGAGAGCCCAAGGTTGAGTTGCTACGTGAATTTGATTACCTTCGTTGTTGGGTTTGGAAAGCTTTGGTAAGTGACCATGGCACCAAACAATGCTGAGAGGATCAGCGTGCTGGAAGCACAGGTTGAAGAGTCAACCAACACTATGGCCGCAGAGGTGGCCCAGATTAGAGAACTTGTTGATGAAGTGAGGGGATCACAAAAACATCAAGCAGGTTTGATAGGCGACATGTCAGAGGACTTTCGCCACACTATGGAAACTTTGCAAGCCCGGATGACAGATCTGGATGCAAAGGTAAATGTGATGGTTCTTGCTATGGGGAACTCCAACACTCCAGGAGTTAGCAAAACCAAGGTGCCAGAACCCAGGACGTATGGGGGTGCCCGAGATGCCAAGGAGTTAGAGAACTTCTTGTTTGATGTGGAGCAGTACTTTCGCGCTGTGAGGATGGCCTCAGAACAGGCAATGGTGGATACTGCGACCATGTACTTGGTTGGTGATGCCAAACTGTGGTGGCGTACCAAGTACAGAGAAATTGAAAATGGAAGCTGTGTGATTGATTGTTGGGCAGACTTGAGGAGAGAGCTCAAGGCCCAATTCTTTCCTGAGAACGTTGAGTATAATGCAAGGAGAAAACTGAGAGATCTCAAGCATACGGGGTCAATCAGTGAATATGTGAAACAATTTTCTACTTTAATGTTGGATATTCGGGATATGTCAGAGAAGGACAAGTTGTTCTATTTTCTAGAGGGGATGAAACCGTGGGCAAGAACTGAACTTCATAGGCAAAGGGTTCAAGACTTGTCAACTGCACAAGCGGCTGCAGAGCGCTTGACAGACTACGCTGGTGATGAGACCGCTTCGTCCAAACGGTTTAGCGGAGAGGGAAACAGTGGAAAGTCTTTCAAGAATGGCAAACCCAAGAGTGGGGGAGCCGACTCTAAATCAGCAACCTCACAGGAAGCTTCGTCGTCTCAAGGGTTCAACACACCCAATGGAAAGGGGAAGAGTAAAATTGAGTGTTTCTTGTGTCGAGGTCCTCATAGAGTTTTTGAGTGCCCTCACAAAGCATCACTTAATGCCTTATAGGCTTCTATTGCAGAACAGGCAGTGGAAGATGATGGGGAAGAGGATGATGCCCCAAGGGTGGGTTCAGTGCGGTTAGTGAACGCATTGGAAAAGTAGGCAAAAACACCGAAAGTTACACGAGCAAAAAGGTTAATGTTTGTGGACTTGAGGATAAATGGGAAGAGTACTCGCGCTATGGTGGATACGGGAGCTACTCATAATTTTGTTTCGCAATTGGAAGCAGGAAGACTCAACTTATCCTTAGAGAAGGATACAGGATGCGTGAAAGCAGTTAACTCTGTAGCCCAGCCTACTCTGGGAGTAGCCAAGCAAGTGGTTATAAAGCTTGGACAGTGGAAAGGTCATGCGAATTTCACAGCGGTGCCATTGGATGACTATCCAGTCATTCTAGGAATGGAGTTCCTAATGGGGACGAGGGCAGTGCTGATGCCTTCGGCTGGTTCCCTGTGTCTGATGGGAGATCACTCATGCATGGTGCAAGTCGTTGCAACGAAAGGAGACGAAGGGAAGTCCCTTTCAGCCATACAACTCAATGAAGGATTGGGTCAGGGTGAGTAGACACGTCTAGCCACGGTAGTGGTAGACAAAGAAGTAGGCCAAGAGCTAGAGCCTACAACCATCCAAGCGGTGTTGGATGAGGATAAGGAGGTGTTGCCGGATAAGCTGCCTCACAATTTGCCTTCACGACGGACTGTGGAGCAAGAGATCAAGTTGTTATCAGGAGTGAAACCACCTGCTAAAAGGCCATGTTGGATTGCGCCTCGAGAGATAGTAGAGTTGGGGAAACAGCTTGATGAAGTGGAAGCGGGATGTGTTCACCCTTCCAAAACACCGTTGGGAGCATCGGTGTCGTTTCAGAGGAAACATGAAGAGCATCTACGGAAGGTGTTCGACAGGCTGAAGGGAAACAGTCTGAATGTGAAGAAGGAGAATTTCTCTTTCGCTCGGCGGAGCAACAAATTCCTTGGTCAAGTCGTTGAACAAGGTCGTATCCAGAGGGGTATGGAGAAGGTAAGGATGATTCAAGAACGGAAGATCCCCACGACAGTGAAGGAGTTGCGTTCCTTTCTTGGCCTTACTAGTTACTGTAGGAAGTTCGTTAATGGGTATTCGCGGAGAATGACTCCAATGACAAGACTACTGGGGAGGTATTATTGGCCGCACACGCGGGATGATGTGGTTAATTATACCAAAACTTGTCTCACTTGCCAACAAGACAAAGGGGAGTGGAAGAAGTATGGTACTTTCATGGCCGCACCAAAGTACTGTTCGGCAGAGGAGACGACACAATTGTTCCTTGTGACTATTGTGAAACATTGGGGTTTTCCCCAAGTTATTATTTGTGACCAAGATTTAATGTTCACTGACAACTTCTACAGAGTTTTTCAGGATATTCAGGTCACATCTTGACATCTCTTCGAATTACCATCGATAGACAGACGAACAGATGAAGAGATTCAGAGAGCTGCTAGATAAGTACTTGTGCCATTTTGTCAACGACAACCAGAAGAATGGTGTGCAACTACTTGATGTGGCTCCGTTCTGTGGCAACGCCCAAAGGCGCTCAACAACCAACAAGAGCCCTTTTGTGCTTGTTACAGGCCAGCTGCCACTGTTACCTCACACAGTGGGCGAGCTGTACAGACGAAAAAGTCCCAAGGCGTACATCTTCACCAATGAAGGGAGAAAGAATGCAGAGTTTGCCCAAGCCTATCTAGAGAAAGCTTCTAAGCAGATGAAGAAGTGGGAAGATCAAGAGAGAAAACCGCAATTTCATGTCAATTGCCTCAAGCCATTCAACGCCAACACCAACGACCTGAGCAGAAGTCAGTCAAACAGCGCAGAGTTGAAGACAGTGCAACCTGACAGACATGATGTTGAAGAGATCCTTGCAAACAGAAAGTTCCTATCCTCAAGGAAGAAGCGGCAGAAGTTCCTAGTAAAGTGGAAGTGCCTTGATGATAAAGAAATCAGCTGGATTTCTGCGGAAGATTTGAAGCCATTCGTGGACAAAGTTGAAGTGTACCTATCGCCAAAAGTCTACGAGGACGTCGACCGCATAAGTGGGGGAGAATGTCATAGGCTAAGCTTGTTCAGGGCATTATGCTTGCATATGACCGCTTATCTCGTGAGTTTGGGATGGGTTTCCATCTTGTAAATATCAGTGTAGGGTTATTTTCTAGTATTTATTTCATTGTAAGCCAAATAAGGCAGTATGACTCCTCGGTCACTTTGATGTTTCCTAGTGCTAGAGTGAGAATGGCCTAGAAAGCTCTTTAGGGGAGGGTGAGTGTTCATCAGTCATTGTAAAACTCACTAGCAATTGTCAACGTGCTTAGCCTACTTGCCTCCCTCGCTAAGTACAACATGTCAACGGAGGATTTGTTAATGAATTACGTTTGCTTCAATATTTACTGCTTGGTTGCCACGACTTTCATAAATTGATTATTATTTCCACTGCTATCTGATTGAATGTTAATGAAAGTGCTTCGTGGATGAATGTTGGTAAACAAAAAGGCTGGCTAGTTAAGCAAGAGTGCTTTAGCTAGCGCCGCACGGCCCTTCACAACGGTGTGAAAAAGGCGGACCGTGACACTTAGCATGGTTTATTTTGATGAATTGAACTTTGTATGTTTAGAATAACCAACAAGTAGTTTACAAATCGTATGAGAATTTTATTTCATTTTTTAAAATTTTCCTATTTTTCATAATTTTTTTTTCAATGTTATGTTGTTTGTTTGTATATTTTATATAAAAAAAATTTCCATAAAGCTTACATCTTGAGGCTTGCACCTAAGCTTATTAGTGTTGAAAACCCTCGCTTATGCTGTTGCCTTTTAAACATTGATTGGAACCATCATATTGCTTAGGCAGCAAACATGCATGATGTATGTGGTTTAAGGGGTGAAGAAAAATACAAAGATTAATGAAGAATGCTAGCACGGCTACAGCAGTTTATGGGATGTCATTATAGAAAGTTGGATTGAAATTATGCTTTCAACCTATTGGGTAGTGGACTCAACCGGCAAAAGGATGCATAGGTAATGCTTACAATTTGAACTACACAAACCCTATGTTTGGGAGCTTAGACTTCAGCTCTTGGATTGAATTTGTATGGATTTGAATGAAATGTAGTACAAAATTGTATTTATTTTAACTCAAAGCTAGGATCCGAAATTTGTGCTCCCATACACAAAGAAAGAGTTAAATATATTTTTTAACAGCATATAGAATTTAAAGTGGATCACCTAGGGGCTATTTTTTTCCCCTGATTTTTGAGTGGTGAGGAACTCAATAATGATATGCTTGTTTCACTTTTATCTTCTTCAATCATGTTATTTTTGAAATTATTGTTTGTTTGTTTGTTTTTATTTATTTATTTATTAATTATTATTATTATTTTTGCAGGGAAAATGGCACAGAAGGAAAATTTGGAGTTACCATTGTATGACTTGGCTACAATAACGAATGCAACAGATAAATTTTCATTTCACAATATACTTGGGGAGGGTGGCTTTGGACCTGTCTACAAGGTGCAATTCACTTGAAATGCTACACATCATGTTTGCTTTACCAGTTTTCCTGAAACGAACTCGAGGCAGCATAATCAAGTCATACTTATAGTTTGTTATCTCCATTGATAATGTACATGAAAGTTTCATTTAGATGAATTTGAACTAAACTATGCTTGCAAAAATTCAATTATGTATTTTTAAACAAAAAGAATGAGCTGCAGAAACTTTTTTTGCATTGCATAAACATGCATGTAAGATTATTTTGAGATGTATACTTTTATCTCAATGAAAGTGATAATGTTTCAGGGTGTCCTAAAAGATGGGCAAGAAATTGCTGTGAAGAGGCTCTCAAAGACTCCTAAACAAGGATCGGATGAGTTTTAAGAATGAAGTTATCCACATTGCTAAACTTCAGCACCGTAATCTTGTCGAGCTTTTGGGATGCTGCAATCAGATAGATGAAATGATGCTCGTTTACGAATACATGCCTAACAATAGCTTGGACGCCTTGATTTTTGGTTTGGCTCTCTTAGAACCCTAATACTTTCTGCTTAATTTGTTCTCTTGCAATTTTTCATCATACAAGCTCCAAAGTATTATGCATTGCATTGCTGGATGATGTTTTGATTGAAAGCCATATAGAAAATTGTGAAAGAGGAGATAAAAGAGAGTGGGGCTAGTGGGCTACTATACTAGCTAGATAATATTTGTCCGGTTATTTTTTATTTTCTGCTATTTGACAATTCATGATCCATGAACTCTTCTGTGTTTCTTGAATTGCACATGACAGAATAGCAGTGGGCATATGACATTGGATTTAATGCATATTTATATAGTATTATAGAATAGCATTTTTACCCTCGAAAGGCAATGAAAAGCATATTTTCTTGCCGTCTCCATGTGTCCAGATTTAAGGTTCTAGCATTTGGCATATTGAATGCTTAAATACATATCTGCACCCAATCTTCATATCCATGTAATATAGTTGTTAATGGATGCCAGATATGGTTGTGTCTCTAGGGTGAATCAAGGTCTTAAATTTTGATTTCGATTCAAGTTTTGAAGCTTTAAAAATGCAGAAATTTTGATTTCGATGTCAATTTCGATTTTGATGTGAAAAAATGACGGAAATCAGTAGTAAAGTATGGAATTCTTTTTCAAACTTTAGAAATACTGAAATAATTAACAAACATAATAATATAAGTTTTAGGACAAACATATTACAAATCAAATACATCTATGTTATGTATGAGATGGGAAAAGTTGTAATATATTCTTCGTGTCAAAGATATTTGTAACATAATACATTAAACATATTCAGTTAATATATGAAATTCATAAAATTATTTAAATATTATTTATTACACGAATAATGATAATTTAGATATGAATGGTTAAATAAAATGTTGTTATAAGCATGGTTTTAAATAAAGGCAGCGAACGTTACGTAATAGTTTTTTGGGTTTTTTTTTTTTTTTTGGAATACGCATCGGGTATCCACGCGTCTGTTTTACGGTCCACGTGACTAATCCTGCGCCCCTTGAAGTTGACCCCACAACTCCAAAAGGAGGGTAAATTCAGGAGTCCAGGGGCGGAAACGAGCCCGAGAGAGTTTGAACACCTGACCTCGTGAAAGGCACTCCCGCAGCCCGTACTACCACCTGAACCACACCCTGAGGATAGTTTTTTGGATTATTGATACTGTTACACATCGCAAAATCGGTGGGAAGAAAAATTATGGTTGTAGCGGCTTTTACGGACCTCGACCGTTACATAAAGGCCACTACGGTCGTTACGTAACCACTACAGGACTATTATATGTGGTGAGAAGGGGAAAAGATTATAATGAGGATGACAATGATACAAAATTTACTATTTCTTTAAACACTAACAAGAGATGTGTTAATTAACAATTTGAAATTACTAACTTGTTAGGAAAATTTTTTATTTTGAAAATATTATATTTTTCAACTTCACCCTTCTTTCTTTTCTAGCTATTTTATATTTGTATTATTCATATGTCTTTTGTGTCTAATAGATTAATGAAGTGTATAATGTATTTTGTTTTATTAATTAATTTAGCACACATAAGAATTTGTCACAGATAAGAACAATGAGAAGTATAAATATGCACACAAGTAATTTTTTTTATCAATGGTGGTTTAAAACAAATGTAAACTTTTGTCCTTGCCAAATAACTTAGTTACTTGATCTAAAGGATTTAAAAAATACTAAAACTCTTTCTAAGAAGGGCTAAAAGTTTAAAACATGCAAGTACACTAATATGCACAAGGTTGTGCGTGCTTCAAAAAAATTCACAGCCGTTACACCCGCTTTTCGTTATGTGACATCCGCTACTCCCGCTTCCCGTTACATCCGTTACCGTTACGTTACGCTACCCACTACCGCGATTTAAAACCATGGTTGTAAGTTTATTTTTTCATATAATGTCAAAAGCACTTTTAATGATCTTTCGTTTCGATAAATTAAATAAAATAAATTAAGAGAGAAATTTTGCTTCACTCCTAAATCTCTCATTTGAATTTGGAGAAAATCTCATTGTATGGTTAAAATTTCAACAAGTTTTGCTAAATTTCGAGATTTAGATAATTTTTTTATGATTTGTTGAGATTTTGACGGAAATTATGCAAAATAGAAATTGGCTGCCATTTCGATTTCAAGGGAGATGGAAATCGGGAATTTTGACGAAAATTTTGACAATTTTATGGAAACTTAAGACCATGGGTTTAATGTAGCTCATTTTCAAACGACATGGCAACAAGCAAATTATCACTGTGATAGTGCTAGCAGAATTCAAAATTCTATTCAACTCTGCGTACTTTAACATTGTGTACATCCCAATCTTATAATACAATCACCTAATCTAATAAGGAAATAATCCCCCTACAGAATAATATATAATCTCCTACATTTACACACTTTCCTAATTTACCCATTATACACAAAGATACTCGGGATTTTAACACTTCCCCTCAAGTTGGATCATAGATATTAATCATCTCCAACTTGCTAATGAGATCATCAAAGCTCTATCGTGCCAACCCTTTTGTAAAATTATCTCCAGTTTGTTCCTTGGTAGGTACATAGGTCATACAGATAGTTCCTTCTTCAACTTTCTCTTTGATAAAATGTCGGTCCACTTCTACATGTTTAATCCTATCATGTTGAACTGGATTGAGAGAGATACTGATGGCTGCTTTGTTGTCACAATAGAGTTCGATAGGAAATTTCACCGGGACCTGTAGTTCATCCAAGAGTTTTCGTAACCATAGTCCTTCACATAATCCTTGAGCAACTGCTCTAAATTCAGCTTTGGCACTATTACAAGCTACTACATTCTGTTTTTTGCTTTTCCAGGTTACCAGATTTCCCCAGACAAATGTGCAATAACCGGTGGTGGACCTTCTATCTTCCACTGATCCTGCCCAATCTGCATCTGTAAAGATCTTTACTTCCTTGCTTTCACATTTCTTGAAGAAGAGTCCTTTGCCCGGGGAGCCCTTATATCGAAGGATCTTGTATACAGCATCTAAATGAGCTTCTTTTGGTGAATGCATGTGTTGACTTACCACACTAACTGCAAATGCAATATCTGGTCTAGTATGTGACAAGTAGATTAGCTTACCAACCAATCTCTGATACCTCTCCTTTTCAATAGAAATTCCACAGTCTTCAACCCTCTTTACTGCTTCGATCGGGGTTTCACTAGGATTGCATCCTAGCATGCCAGCTTCAATTAGGAGATTACTGATATACTTTCGCCGAGAGACACTAATACCCTTTTTCGTTCTAGCAACTTCCATGCCCAAGAAGTACCACATTTTTCCCAAGTCTTTAACTTCAAATTCAGTAACTAGAACTTTCTTCAATCTTACCATCTCTACTGTATCATCCCCAGTTAAAATTATGTCATCAACATATACTATTAGAATTGTTCGCTTACCTCTTTCAGACTGTTGGAAGAATAGGGTGTGATCAGATTGCCCTTGTCGATATCCTTGGTTCTTTATTACTTTTGCAAATTTGTCGAACCATGCCCTGGGAGATTGCTTGAGTCCATACAAGGACTTCTTGTGTATTGACCCGAAGAATAACAGCATTTTAAATATTAAAGAGGAAGAGAAAATAGAACCAAAAACAGAAGGAGTTCGTCGACGACATTGCATTTTGGAGATAATATTAAATAATCATAAATCTAGGAAATTACCCAACTTCGTCAACGAACACAGGGTTTCGTCGACGAAGACCTTTATAATTTCGTCGACGAACACAGGGATTCGTCAACGAGAAAATACCAAGAGGGGTTTCGAGGCAGCCTGAATTTCATCAACGAACACAGGGTCTCATCGACGAATTTTGTGAAGAGCTCGTCGACGAAGTGACGTGGCTCGTCAACGAGTCTGGCAGTATAAAAGGCAGCAAACCGGGATAATTCTCATTCTCTCGTCGCTCTCTCTCTTTCCTCTCTCTCTCTTCTACGACTCTCTCTCCCTTCTCTCTTCATTTTTGGCCCCACCAGTCGCCGGATCAACAATCCGAAGTTACCACGATGCTCCTGGTAGAGTTCTCTACACATCTATCGGAGCGGATCGTCGGGAAATCAGAGTTGGAAATCATCCCAAATTCAGGGTAAGCCCTTTTAGCCACTTTTTGGCCTCATGGTAGTTATAGGAAATAATGTAGGTAGGAAAATACTGATATTTAGTTTTGGCATATATTGGTTTTAGGGTGTTTTGTAGGAGGCCCTGCAGGTGTTAGGCTTGTATTCCCTAGGGGCTTTCCAGAAGTCAGGTAAGGGAAATATGCTATGTTAGGATATTTCTAAATGTTATATAGTGTATTTATTTACGAAAATTATGTATTTTAGTATGGTGTGGCTTGTGATTATGTATATGGTACGGGGATATGTTTTACGAATTTAGTTTCCTAATTTTATGAATTTCAGTATTATGGTTATACGAACTTCAGTATCATGATCTTATGGATTTTAGTACCATGATTTTACGATATTTCAGTACCATGATTTTATGAATCTCAGTACCATGATTATACGAATTCCAGTATTGCGAATATGCAGTTCCATGTTATGATTATTCAGATTTCAGTACGTTATGCAGTATCATGGTTATTTCAGTACTTCAGAATCATGGTAAATCAGTTAGTTATGTATAGAAATATATTATATGATATCAGACCCTGTTGGACTTGCAGCTACAGAGCACGGTACCGTTGCTACAAATACTATGTTACTTTACGAGTGCAACCACCTATCCAGATATACGTGGTAAAGTCGACCACCTAGGCCCCTGAAGAGGTTAGGCTCCCCATCCAGATATGGATTGAGGTGGGCAGGTCGACTGATGGAGTTCAGTGATTTATTGCTAGTTGGCCAGCCAGGGTAAATCCAGCCTACGGGCCGCACAACCTCGTCATGAGGGGCATGTCATGACATAGATAGCCACAGGGAATAGTTTCAGTTATTATTACATATGTATGAATTTACTGGTTCGGGACCCTACTTATGTACATTAGAAGTATTTTGAGTTATAACTTACAATATCGTTATGTTAAGCAACATGGATAGGGAGTGCATTTTCGTACTGATACTGTACTTAGCATATCCAATTATACATGTTTATATGAGATCAGATTTGACACATTATTGTTAGCTCATTTGCCACACACTAGTAATAGCATATTTCTTCTTACTGAGCGTTGACTCATCCCAGTGTTGATATATTTTTCAGGTGATCCAGGTAGGCGAGCAGATCAGGCTCGCAAATAGAGGGCCGTTTGTAGTGCCCTGTCAGCAGAGTGAGTATCATTTTTGAGAGCATTTTTGTGTAGCCCTCGCTAGTTGAGTTTATTTTGGGAACAGTAATATATGTGTATTTAGAGATTACATACTAGCACTCTGGTATTGTACATAACGTATATGGATGTGTTTATTCAATTCCTGCTTCTTGCTACTTAGGTTTATGGATGGACTTAACTCAGTAGGGTATCAAAGAATGTAGATAATCACAGTATATATATAATAAAAAAAAAAACCCCATTTAATTAAGTAGGTCGTTACATCTTGAGTTTACACACTTTGTTTTCTTCACCTTTCTTGCTAAATCCTGGTGGTACTGTCATGTAGACTTCTTCTTCTAACTCTCCATTTAGAAATACATTCTTATCTCAAGTTGTTGTAGTGGCCAATCTAAGTTGGCTGCCAAGGATAGGAGAACCCGAACTATATTCAAGTTTGCCACCGGTGCAAATGTCTCTGTATAGTCAATGCCATAAGTCTGTGTGAATCCTTTTGCAACAAGTCGGGCTTTATATCGTTCAATTGTCCCATCAGATTTATATTTCACTGTGAAAACCCATTTACAACCAACTGGCTTCTTCCCTCTCGGCAAATTCATTACATCCCAAGTCCCATTTTTCTCCAGAGCCCACATTTCCTCCATGACAGCCTCCCTCCATTTAGGTATTTCCAGAGCTTCTTGAATATTCCTTGGAATTCTCATCCTGTCAAGGTTAGAGACAAAGGCACAATATCCTGTAGACAAGCTTTTATAAGACATATATTTAGACTAGGGATATTGAGTACATGACCTGGTTTGTTTTCTGACTGCAATAGGTAAATTGATGTCATCAAGTACAAGATTATCATAAGAGGGCTCGTGATACTCATGGTTTTTCAGAGCCATCACCGGTTCCAACGCGCTTAGTGCCTCAGGTATGAGATTCTCCCTATTCTTTGTGTTTGGCTTTCTTGAGTAAACTAGTATGTCTGTGTTGTTTTGCTTCCCTGCATCTCCCCCTGAGGTTAAGTGCTCTTTTGTGTTTGACAGTTCAGGAAGTGATGCAATGGGAGACTCAAAGGATGGGTCAAGGAAATATGATGATGAAACAGGAGACTGAGTAGATGGCACAAAGTCAGCGGTAATAGGAGACTCGATAAACTCTGTGGTAAAGAAGTCAAAGAACCGATCTTCACTCCATTGCTCCCCTTGAAAAGAGGGCTTTGGGAAATAAGGAGTGGTTTCAAAGAATGTGACATCAAGGCTAACATTCTTTTTAACACAGGGCCATAGCATTTGTAGCCTTTCTGAGTGGGGGAGTAACCAATGAAGACACATTTAACGGCACGAGGATCCAATTTATCGCGATGGTGAGCATGAATATGAACAAAAGTCATACAGCCAAAGATTTTCAATGGAATACTGGAGGGGAGTCGTGAGGTAGGAAAATGTTCTTGGAATTTCTGGAGAGGAGTGGCAAAGGAAAGTACTCGACTCGGCATTCGATTAATGAGATGTGTAGCTGTTAAGATAGCATCTCCCAAAAAATAGTTTCTCATGTTTGTAGTAAACATCAATGCTCGAGCTACTTCAAGTATATATCTGTTTTTTCTTTCTACAACCCCATTTTGTTGAGGGGTATCCACACAAGAACTCTGATGAACAATCCCATTTTCTTGAAGATAAGTTCCCAGAACATCATTAAAATATTCCGTACCATTATCAGTACGTAAAATTTGAATATGAGTCTAGAATTGTGTTTAAATCATGGAATGAAAACTAACAAAAATGGAACGGACTTCGATTTTATTTTTCAACAAGTAAACCCAACAAAGACGAGTATGGTCATCAATAAAAGTAATGAACCATTTTGTATGAGTGCGATTGAGGGGTCTTGAAGGTCCCCACAAATCATTGTGAATCATAGTAAATGGACGAGATGGTTTGTATATGGATGTTGGGAAAGAAGCACGCCGATGTTTTGCAAGTTCACACACTTCACATTGAAACTCAGGAGACATTTTATTTGAACAGATAGACGGAAACAAACGCTTTAGATAGTGAAAATTTGGGTGACTGATCCTAGAATGCCATAACAAAAGTTCATTATCTCTAGAAATAGATGTAGAATCAAAAATTACAGTATTACATTGTTCACTCAAGCTTGCCTCCCCAAAGTAGTAGAGTCCCTCATACGCTTTAGCAGTGCCAATCGTCTTCCCCGATGATAGGTCCTGAAAAACACAATGAGATGAAACAAATTTAGCAGAGCAGTTAGAGTCTTTTGTTAACTGGCTAATGGATAACAAGTTGCAAGATAACTTAGGAACATGTAAGACAGATTTTAAGGTTACGGAGTCAGATATGCGAATACTTCCTTTACGAGCAACTGGTGAGAGTGAACCGTCTGCAATTTTGACTTTCATGTTTCCACAATATGGCGAATAGGATGAAAACAATTGATAAGAACTAGTCATGTGATCAGATGCACCTGAGTTAATTATCCATGGTGATTTGTGATAGGATATAGTATTTAAGGCTGATAAATAATTACCTCGGTGAGCTAGAGAACCAGTGGAAGACTGACTCGATGTTTGAATGGAAGTAATCTTTTATATAGTTGATCCAATTGTTCAAGGATGAATGCACTACTTGGACTGATATTATTGTTTTTTTCACCTTGTAATTTTCCAGTTGAACTGTCAGTGGTAGCCTGATACCCACGATTTTTTTGATAATGTCTCGGTTTCCAATCTATAGGCTTTCCATGAATTTCCCAACAGGTTTCTTTTGAATGACCTAGCTTTCGACAATGCTCACACCATAATTTGCCTCTTTATGATTTTTGTCCGTATCCTCCCGAGCCTTTTGAAATTAGAGCCAAGACGTCCGACCCACCCGAATTTAGGGCTGGTATTTTAGACCCAACGTGATCCGGCTGTGGCTTCAGCATCACGCGTCTTCGGCTCTCCTCCCACCTTACTTCAGCGAACACCTCTTGGGTCAATGGCAGAGGTCTTCGGCCAAGAATTCGTCCTCGTACATCATCCAAGTCTCGGTTGAGGCTGGCCAAGAATTCGAAGACCCGTTCATTTTTTAGTCATTTTTTGTATCGTGCGCTGTCGCCGGAGCATTTCCATTCTTCTTCGAGACTCAGGTCGAGCTCCTGCCAGAGATGGGTCATCTCCATGAAATACTCAGTCACGCCTCGCTCGCCTTGCCTCATTTGCCACAACCGAGTCTTGATCTCAAAAATTTGCGAGTAACTTTCAACATCGGAATACGTCTCACGAACTGCATCCCAGACGTCCTTCACCGTTGGTAAGAACAAGTAGATTTTCCCGATTGAAGGTTGCATCGAGTTGACGAGCCAAGCGGTGACCATGGAGTTTTCGGACCTCCATTTTTGCAAGGCTACAACTTCGGTGGAGTCGGGTTTCCTCCGTTTTCCAGTAAGATAACCTAGCCTCCCTTTCCCTTCGATTACCAATTTTATGGATTGAGCCCACTCACGGAAATTTTTTCCGTTTAATTTTTCCACTGCGAGTGAAAAAGTTGTGTAGTCTAGCCCATTCAAACCTCCAACGGATGTGATCTCTAAATCTCCATCGTTATTTTCAGTAGGGGTCTACCCTCTGCTGTTGTCGGTGCTGTTGGTGATAACACTGGCCATAGTTTGCCAAGGTTGAGAAACCCTAACTCTGATACCATGTTAGCAGAATTCAAAATTCTATTCAACTCTGCATACATTAACATTGTGTACATCCCAATCTTATAATACAATCACCTAATCTAATAAGGAAATAATCCCCCTATAGAATAATATATAATCTCCTACATTTACACACTTTCCTAATTTACCCATTATACACAAAGATACTCGGGATTTTAATAGATAGCTTTTACTTTTGTGCAGCCTGCGTTAAATGAAGTTTCAACATCACGTTTTATGATTGTGCGTTACTTATTTTGATATGCCCTAAGAAAGATCCTTGGTAGTTTTAATGATAATTTAGTGTTCTATTCCCAGACTAACATTCCAAAACTATCCCAACTACTTACTATCTTAAAGATGTAAAATTTTAATAACTTAGTCATTGTTTTTTTAGTTTTAACTGGATAATTATCATTCCCATTCTAAGGAGCAACTGGCCTCAGTTTTCCCCTTCTTATTTAAAAAGTAGTCCATGCACATTTTGTAGTAACCTAGAAAAATAATAGAATTTAAATAAAGAGGGAGAGAAAATAGAAACAGAAACAGAAGGAGGCCGTAGACTTCGTCGACGACATTGCATTTTGGAGAATAAAAATAATTTCAAGAAATTACCTAGCTTCGTTGACGAGAAAATACCGAGAGACGGTTCGGGCTACTCTGAATTTCATCGACGAACACAGGGTCTTGTCGACGAATTTTATGAAGGGCTCGTCGACGAGGTAACGTGTCTCTTCGACGAACCTGGCCCTATAAATAGTGGAAACTCGGGATTTTTATCATTTTTCACCGAGCTCTCTCTCTCTCTTTCTTTCTCTCTCTCTCTCTCTCTACGTCTCCCTCTCCCTTCTCTCTTCGTTCCGGACCCACCAGTCGCCGAATCGACGATCCGAAGCTACCACAACATTCTTGGAGGAGTTCTCTGCGAATTTGTCAGAGCGAATCGTCGGGAAAACAGAGTTGGATTTCATCCCAAATTCAGGGTAAGGCCTTTTAGCTAGTTTTTGGCTTTCTGGCAGTTATAGGAAATGATATAGACGGAAAAATACAGATATTATGTTTTGGCATATGTTGGTTTCAGGGTGTTTTGTAGGAGGCCTTGTGGGTGTTAGGCTTGTATTCCCTAGGGTCTTTATAGTAGTCAGGTAAAGCATTTCTTAAAATATGATACAATTTATTTAATTATGAAAAATATGTATTTAGTATGGTGTGGCTTGTGAATATGTATTTGGTACGGGGTTATGTTTTACAAATTTAGTTTCATGATTTTACGAATTTCAGTATTATGATTATGCGAATTTCAGTACCATGATTTTATGGATTTTAGTAACATAATTATACGGATCTCAGTACCATAACTATACAAATATCAGTATTATGATTATGCAGTTACAGTGTTATGATTATACAGTTCTCAGATTTACAATATAGTTTATGCAACATCATGGTTATTACGATTACTTCAGAATCATGATAAATCGGATAAATATGTATAGAAATATATTATATGATATTAGACCCTGTTGGACTTGCAGCTACAGAGCACGGTACCGTTGTTACAGATATTATGGTACTAATTTAGTGCAACCACTTATTCAGGTAATACGTGGTAAGGTCGATCACCTAGGCCCTTGAAGAGGTTAGACTCCCCATCCAGATATGGGTTAAGGTGGGCAGATTGACTGACGGAGTTCAGTGATTTATTTCTGGTTGGCCAGCCAGGATAAATCCAGCCTACGAGCTGCACAACCCTGTCATAAAGGGGGGCAAGTCATGACACATAGATAGCCATAGGGAACAGTTTCAGTTACTATTACATATGTACAGATTTACAGAAATAGGGACCATATTTATGTACACTAGAAGTACTTTGAATTATAACCTATAATGCTGCTATATTAAACAACATGGAAAGGGGTGGTATATTTTATTACTTGTACTGTCCTTTTGTATTCAATTATTCATGTTTATATGAAAATAGATTTCATGATACATAGTAGTTCATTTGCCACACACTAGTAATAGCATATTTCTTCTTACTGAGCGTTGGCTCATCCCAGTGTTGAAACATTTTTCAAGTGATCTAGGTAGGCGAGCAGATCAGGCTCGCAGGTAGAGGGGTGTCAGTAGTGCCCTGTCAGAGAGTGAGTATCATTTTTGGGAGCATTTTTGTATAGCCCTCACCAGTTGAGGTTATTTTGGGAACAGTGATATATGTGTATATTTTGGGGAAAACATTTCTGAACTCTGGTATTGTATGCAATGATTTATGGTTATGTTACATGATTTCTGCTTCTTGTTGCTTAGGTTTTGGTTGGGTTTACCCCCAGCATGGTATTAGAGCATGTAGAATATTAGTGTAAAAAAAAAAAATACCCAGTTAAATTAAGCAGGTCGTTACACATTGGGCATTAAATTGGCTTCTAGTTTTAAGACAAGAGTCTAGGAAACTTTAATGAATCGAGGGATATGCTTAATGAAAGGGATGTTGACGTAGTAAGTGCACATGTTATATATCCATGCTTCATGCACATAGGGGAGCTATGTTGAATGAATCAAGAAGAAATGACATGTTAAGACCTATATCAAAAGAGGAGATAAAAGAGGCTTTGTTCAATATTGGGAATGATAAAGCTCCAGGCCTTGATGGTTACTCTACAAGTTTCTATAAGAAGGCTTGGAATACCATTGGCCATGAATTATGTCTAGCAGTAAAGGAGTTCTTTTAGAGTGGCAAAATCTTAAAACAGATAAATCATACTGCTATTATTTTAATTCCTAAGACTAGTCATGCCTGTACAGTAAGTGATTATCATCCAATATCCTGCTGCAATGTTCTATATAAAGTCATTGCTAAATTGATCTCTGGTAGAATTAAACCATGCTGGGAAGACCTGATTAACCTAGCCCAAGTAGCATTTGTCAAAGGGAGAAATATGGTGGAAAATATATACCTAGTGCAAGAACTGATAAGAGGGTACAAAAGGAAAAGAATTTCCCCTCGATGCCTACTGAAAATTAACTTAAAAAAGGCTTATGACTCTGTTTCGTGGGCCTTCCTGAAGGATATGTTGGTGAATTTAAATTTCCCTTATCAAATGATCTCTTGGATCATGGAGTGTGTCTCGACGACTTCCTTCTCTGTATCACTGAATGGAAGGCTCAATGGATTTTTCAAGGGGAGGAAGGGGCTTAGGCAAGGTGATCCTTTGTCTCCCTTGCTGTTTGTTATCTGTGTGGAGTACTTGTCAAGGCTACTCAAATCATTGGAGGGTAAAGCTAAGTTTAAATTTCATCCCAAATGTGATGAACTGAAGATTACACACTTGGCCTTTGCCGATGATCTCATGCTGTTCTCTAGGGGAGATGCAGTCTCAGTTGGCTACCTAATGGAGTGCTTGAAGGAATTCTCTCTGTGCTCTGGCCTTTCTGCAAACAGCTTGAAATCAAACCTGTATCAGGCTGGCATGAAACCATGAGATTTGGAGGTTATCTTGAATCAAATTGGATTCAAAGAGGGTGAGTTTCCTTTCAAATACCTGGGAGTCCCTCTGTTGTCTTCTAAACTGAATGTCGCCCACTACAGACCTTTGATTGATAGAATTGCTGGGTTGTTTAAAGGGTGGCCTGGGCATACTCTAACGTATGCTGGTAGATTAGAAATACTTAATTCAATTATCCAAGGGATAGAATGCTTTTGGCTTGCTATTTTTCCAATTCCAGGGGATGTTCTAAACCAAGTAATCAAGCTATGTCGTGTATTCATATGAGGTTGTAGAAGGAAGGCCTTGGTTGCTTGGAGGGAAATCTGCAAGCCAAAACAAGAAGGTGGCTTGGGTGTGGTTGACCTCAAGACGTGGAACAGGGCTTTTTTGTCCAAAGCGTTGTGGAATATTCAAGCAAAGAAGGATTGTTTATGGACGAAATGGATCCATCAATTCTACTTGAAGGAGGCCGAAATCTGGTATGTTGTAGCTAAAAAAGATGACTCCCCCCTATTCAAAAGCTTGGTTGAAATCAAGGACCAGCTAGTACTGAATTCTGGGAGTGTGGCTACTGCCATAGAAACTATGGAAAGAATGGGAAGAGGTTCTTATACACTCTATGACTTCTGGAGGGAGAAGTGCCAAGTCATGTCTTGGACAAAGTCTATATGGTATAATGGAACTACTCCGAAGTATGCTTTCTGCTTGTGGCTGGGTTGGAAGGGAAAGCTTCCAACTTGTGACAAGTTAAAAGGAGTTGATATTGACGTAAGATGTACCTTCTGTAATAGCGATATGGAGACTCTTGATCACCTTTTCTTCGGCTGCAAATACTCGGCTGAAGTGTGGGGTTGCATAAGGAAGTGGATGGGAATTAAAAGGGCCATGACTTCAATCAAGGCAGCGGTGAAATGGTTACATAAAGAAGCAAAAGGCAATGGAGTTCGCTCTGCTGGGAAGAAAATTCGCTTGGCTACCTCTGTGTATTTTATTTGGCACTCTAGGAATAGGAAAAGATTCGATAATCATGTTATTCCTCCTATAGATTTAATTAGTGCCATACAAAGACATATCTATAGGGCGGTTTTTGATAGATTTGACATGTTCTCAGTTTGATTTTATGGGCATGTTTGTTGTCCTTGGGATATCTCTGAGTATTGATGGTGTGATTGGCCAGTTCCTTGGCCCCTAGGCATGCCTAGGTTTGATGTATTTCGGGACTTTTGACTTGTATTGTCAGTGTGGTAACAAGATGACCTAGGTATGCCCAGTGTAGTTGTATATATTTTCATTTGATCAATATATTTACCCAATTGATCAATATATATATATATATATATATATATATATAGTCAAAATATATTCACAGTAGTAGGCAAGATTAACTTGTATTAAATTGGCCAGATCAAGCAAAAAGCATTCCACATAATCAAGGGTATTGCGAGGGGTCTTCTTTATCTTCATCAAGACTCCAGATTGAGAATAACCCATAGGGGTCTCAAAGCTAGCAATGTTTTGCTAGACAAAGAGATGAATCCAAAAATTTCAGACTTTGGTATGGCTATAAGTTTTGGAGGAAATCAAATTCAAGCAAATACAAGGAGAGTGGTTGGAACATAGTAAATTTCTTTATTTTGATGATGCATGCATTCTACTTCCTTTGCATATATGTTTTGCACTCGAGGGTTTCTTGCATTGGCTACATGTCTCCGGAGTACGCAATTGATGGGTTGTACTCTATAAAATTTGATGTCTTTAGCTTTGGGGTTTTGGTGTTGGAGATAGTAAGTGGGAAGAGAAACAGAGGATTCCATCACCCAGATCATCACCTTTATCTTCTTGGGCATGTAAGTGTGTTGTCTGTTATGTGTGTGCATTACCATGTTAGTAGTGCTGATGATACTATTAATAATTGTGTAGGCATGGAAACTCTACACAGGGGGCAGGCCTCTGGAAATGATTGATTTGTCAATGAGGGACTCATGCAATACGTCTGAAGTGTTGCGATCGATCCATTTGAGTTTATTATGCGTGTAGCGAATTTCAAAAGATAGGCCAAGCATGTCATCTGTCGTACTGATGTTGGGTGGTGAGGGTCCATTGCCTCTGCCAAAGCAGCCTGGCTTTTTCAATGAAAGGGATCCATTTGAGGTTGATTTTTCACAAAGCAAGCATGAACAACAGTGTTCAAGCAATGAACTGTCCATTACACGGCTAGATGCTAGATAGAAAAAATCTTATGTTGATGTTGTTATGTCTCAAAGCTTGTTTATCATTTCAAGTTAAATCCATGGTTGCTGTTGAAGACCAAAGCGGTTTTATGTATTGCGAACCATGAATTAGCTCCCTTGTGTAAATGTGTAAATGTCGTTTGTATTATACAGTTCTCTATCCATTTTTTAAGAAATAATACTTCTCTAATTTGAGTTAAAAGTTGAAATTTTTTTATAGCACCAAGGAATGTCTCTGGTTTTTGGCAATTTGAAGTACTAGGCTAATGTTTTTATTTATAACACTGCATGCATCTGTGGTTTTCCTTTTTCCTTCTGGACTGCATATAGATTTTCTTGCCATCTTTTTGGTACCATAATTCTAGGTAATGCACCTGGATCATTTAGGCCCTAAAGTACCTATAGAAACAATTACTATATGGTACTTAAAGATGGTTGCATTAGGGGCAAACAATTGAACAAAATTGCTGGGAGACGTTGCAGAAATCAATTATGCATATAGGTTATGTTGTGCTGGGCACCCCACTTGTGCCAAACACCAATACTACAACTATTGCTACGTCCTCGAGCGCCGATGATCAATCCATTACTTCTTGACAAAGTACAACTTTGAGGTGTATTTTACAAATGAAGAGTTGAGCTCTTTATATAGCTTCAACCTCAAGTCTAAAAAACACTTCTCTCCAATGTGGGACAAATAATATAAAAAATTCAAAACAACCTTTTATACTAAGGTGTAAGTATTCTACCAATGTGGGACAAAAAAAACAAAAAATCTCCACCTTGACGATAAATTCAACAAAATTTTCAGTCACCAACATTTTCTAGAGTTCCACATCATCGGCGCCTTCCAAAAATACTCAGATTTGCAAGATATTGATCAAGTCCAAACAATGTTTGAACTTGATTGTTGTCACAATCTTTGTCAACATATCTGTAGGATTTTCAGTTGTAGCAATCTTCTGAAGAAGTATCTTGCCTCCATCAATAATATCCCGCATAAAATGAAACAGAACGTCGATGTGCTTCGTTCGTGCATGGTAGACTTGGTTCTTTGCCAAGTGAATAGCACTCTGGCTATCACAGAATACAACCATGTGCTTCTGAACAACTCCCAAATTTTCAAGTAAACCCTGCAACCAAATAGCTTCCTTAACAGCCTCTGAAGCTGCCATGTGCTCTGCTTCTGTTGTAGACAAAGCAATGGTAGACTGTAATGTAGACCTCCAACTCACTGGACCATTAGCAAATGTAAAAATATATCCAGTAGTTGATCAACGTTTATCCAAATCACCTACAAAATCCAAATCCACATATCCAACAACACGTTGATCAATAGTATTATTTTTCTCAAATACTATACCAATATCAATCGTATTCATAATATATCTCAAAATCCATTTCGCAGCTTGCCAATGTCCTTTACCCGGATTATGCATATACTTGCTCACCATACTAACAGCTTGTAAAATATCAGGTCTAGTACAAACCATTGCATACATTAGACTACAAACAGCACTTGCATAAGGAACCTGTGACATACACTTACATTCCTCATCTGATTTAGGAGATAAAGTAGCACTAAGTTTGAAATGAGGAGCAAGAGGAGTGCTTACTGGTTTTGACTGCTCAGACATGCCAAAACTCTGTACTACCTTCTTCAAATACTGTTTTTGAGACAAACTAACTCTTCCTCTCATTCTGTCTCTGTGAATCTCTATGCCAAGTATCTTCTTTGCTTCACCAAGATCTTTCATCTCAAACTCTTGATTTAACTAACTTTTCAACTTGTTGATTTCTTCCCTATTCTTTGAAGCTATCAACATATCATCAATATACAAGAGTAAATATATAAAAATCCATTTTGTAGTCTACGAAAATAAACACAATGATCATGTTTATTTCTGATGTACTTCTGACCCATCATAAACTGATGAAATCGTTTGTACCACTATCTTGGAGACTGTTTTAAACCATACAATGATTTACCCAGTTTACATACCTAATTTTCTTTTCCAGCAACCTGAAATCCATCTGGCTGAGTCATATAGATTTCCTCTTCCAAATCACCATGTAAAAATGCAGTTTTTACATCGAGTTGAACTAGTTCAAGATCAAATTGTTCTACCAAAGCCAACAAAATTCTAATGGAAGAATGTTTAACAACTGGAGAAAATACCTCATTATAATCAATGCCTTCCTTCTGTGCGTAGCCCTTAGCTACCAATCTAGCTTTGAAGCGAACATTATTTGCATCTGGAAATCCTTCTTTCTTTACATAAACCCATTTACAACCAATTGCTTTCTTACCCTTAGGCAGTTGGGCTAGCTCCCAAGTCTGATTCTGATGAAGAGATTGCATTTCTTCATTCATTGCTTTTTTCCACTTGTCTGATTCAGAGTTCCTCATTGCTTCTTTGAAAGTGTAAGGAACATTTTCATCCACAACTAGAAGTGCACAGGCCACCATATCAGTATACCGAGCAGGTTTTCGAATTTCTCGTCTTGGCCTTTGAGAAACAATTGATTCTTGTTGCTGTGAAGATTCTCGAATTGAAATCTCCTCTTCTTGTACACTATTCCCCACCGTAACTGGAGAGTTAACTTGTGTAGTCTCATTTCTCACTGGGTTTCCCAAAATTGTCTCAACCTCCACCTGTTGTTGAGTACCACTAGTCTTCTCTTTAACTCGTGACTCCTTGCGTATTGTTTTCTTCATCATCGCAAGTTCATCAAAAGTTACATCTCTACTTAAAATCATTTTTTTTGTCTCTAGACACCAAAGACGGTATCCTTTGACTCCTGCAATTATCCCTAAGAATATTGCTTTCTTGGCTCTTGGGTCCAACTTAGATTCTTTAACATGATAATAAGTCATAGTACCAAATACATGTAAAGAATCATAATCACTAGCAGGCTTTCCAGACCATACCTCATAAGGTGTTTTTCCTCCTATTGCAGATGATGGTAGACGATTGATGAGATGACACGCATATTTAACAGCCTCAGCCCAAAACCTTTTGTCTAACCCAGCATTAGACAACATACATCGAACTTTCTCCAGCAAAGTCCGATTCATACGCTCTGCCACCCCATTCTGCTGTGGTGTATTTCGAAATGTGTAGTGTCGAGCAATACCTTCATCCTGACATACCTTCATAAATGGGTCACTCGTGTATTCACCACCATTATCTGATCTGAGCCGTTTAATCTTTTTGCCAGTTTAAGTTTCAACTAATTTTTTCCATTTAATGAAAATATCACACACTTCATTTTTATGTTTCATAGAATACACCCAAACTCTTCTAAAAAAAATCATCAACAAAAGTGACAAAATAATGCATACGACCCAACGAAACCATTTTTGTGGGCCCCCATACATCTGTATGGATGTAGTCTAAAATACCTTCAATTTGGTGGATTGCTGTGCCAAATTTCACTCTAGTTTATTTTCCCAGAGTGCAATGCTCACAAAATTCAAGTTTGCACACTTTTGCACCTTTTAACAAACCTCGCTTAGCTAATTGTTGCAATGATTTTTCTCCTACATGTGCTAATCGCATATGCCATAACTTGGTTGTATCTGAACCTGCATTTTTCTCAGAAACAACAGCTGCTGAGCCAATAACTGTACTACCTTATAAATAATACAAGTTATTTTTCCTTATTCCTTTCATCACCACCAGCGCACCTGATTTAATCTTTAAGGTTCCATCTTTCAAAGTGATAATGAACCCTTTAGATTCTAAGGCACCCAATGAAATCAGATTCTTCTTTAGGTTTGGAACATACCCAACATCAGTCAAGGTCTTAATAGTTCCATCTTGACTTTTCAACTGTATTGATCCTATTCCAGTTGTTTTACAAGTATTATCATTTCCTATAAAAACAACCCCACCATCTAATTCTTCAAAATTAGAAAACCATTCCCTATTGGGACACATGTGATAGGAACAACCAAAATCCAAAATCCACTCACCAAAATAATGTGACGAAGATGTTCCAACAAGAGGAAAAATCTGACTCACTTCCATCATCATTGGCTAAATTGGCATTAGAATGTGCTTTGCCCTTATTCTTCTGCTATAATGTAGGGCA
The DNA here is from genome assembly GCF_029873635.1 of Malania oleifera. Classification (NCBI taxonomy): domain Eukaryota; kingdom Viridiplantae; phylum Streptophyta; class Magnoliopsida; order Santalales; family Ximeniaceae; genus Malania; species Malania oleifera. Next base: position 140,827,201 of record NC_080417.1, read on the forward strand.
ATCTTTCTTCCAATGCCCTCTCTCACGACAAAAGACACATTCATCTTTAGCAAGTCTCCCACAAGATTTACTCCTCCCATGAGATTTACTCTTCCTTCCAAGCATATGACTCTGAGAACGTCCCCTTGTTGTTAGTGCTTCTGCTGTTTCCTTATGGACCCTCTGATCCTTCTTTTTGTATTCAGTACTAATCAATGCAGTACAAACAGCATCATAAGTAACTTTATCTTTCCCATACAATAAAGTGGTGGTCAAATGTTCATACTCATCAGGGAGAGAATTCAGTAACAATATGGCTTTATCCTCATCTTTCACCTTTTCATCCAAATTTAACAAGTCAGCCAAAATTTTATTGAAAGCATTTATGTGGTCATTAATCGAAATACCTGGTTGATACTGGAAGCAAAACAATTTCTTTTTCAAATAGAGCCGATTTTCCAAACTCTTTGTCATAAATGTATCTTCCAATGTCTTCCACAATTTCTTTGCAGGTGTCTCTCTCATAACACAATATTTCTGATTTTTGGCGAGACACAGACGAATCGTACCACATGCCTGACGATTGATCTTTTCCCAATCTCTATCACCCATATCTACCGGTTTATCATCCAAAGTAATATCTAGTTCTTGTTGATACAAGATGTACATCACCTCACATTGCCACATACCAAAATTATTGGTACCATCAAATTTCTCCACCTCAAACCAAGCATTAGCTATCGTCTTCGATGATGATGTTGAAGCCGAAGGGGTTGAAGTTCGTGTGGACAGAGTTTCTTCTACTGCTGCACTAGTTTCTGCCATCTTCTATATATTCAATAGCAACCAACAAAGCAAAAGGCTTAGGATGAATAGTACGTACCAACTGTGTTTACTCTGTTTTATCCTATGAAATTTCACTTTGACCAGGCCGACCTCCAGGGAGCGACTGAGCCGCAATGGTCTCTGAGCACTCGCTTAGATAAGGTCTTTCTTAGGCATCAAACGTGGAATCAAGGATCCTAACAGAGGAACACCTTCGTATCAACACTATTCAACCTAACTCTGATACCAATTGTTGTGCCGGGCACCCCACTTGTGCCAAACACCAATACTACAACTATTGCTACGTCCTCGGGCACCGATGATCAATTCACTACTTCTTGACAAAGTACAACTTTGAGGTATGTTTTACAAATGAAGAGTTGAGCTCTTTATATAGTTTCAACCTCAAGTCTAAAAAACACTTCTCTCCAATGTGGGACAAATAATATAAAAAATTCAAAACAACCTTTTATACTAAGATGTAAGTATTCTACCAATGTGAGACAAAAAAACAACATGTTAAACTACTCTGTCGTATTGATAATGATAAGATAATTACATCGTCCCTAACAGTGATGGAAGATATGTGAGACTGTTGTACACAAGTTCTGTTTCCATGTATTTTTTTGTTGCAATGAATAAAGAAGAATGAACATCATGAGCAGATGCATACAACAAAAATGGAATGCTCTGTGTTTCAGCACAAACCGATTCTTTTGCATCTCATTCCTTTTCTTAAGTTTTTTTTTAAACTAAACTAGTGATTGGATCACCCTAAACGATGTGGGTGTTGAAGACCCATGAAGCGTCGTCTCTAAGCTACATATTCACTTTTTCATATGAATGGTCTTTCTGGATTGGGTTAGGAGGCAGGCCACAACAGCTGGGCATAAGCCTATTTGGCTTGTGAGAGTTCAAATGGGCATTGTAAAAAATAAGTGCTTTAGGCTCATGGAGGAGCAGGGCATTGCCAAAAATAAGTGCTTTAGGCTCATGGAGGAGTAGCAAGTGATTCTCGTTGCAGCCCAAACCAATAAATAGATTTTCATCACTTCAAGTACACATGGTCTGTTTTAAATTCCTAGTCTTCTTAGCTGGAGGAAAAATGGGTAGGCACATGATGTGTCCACTTAATATAAAGTAGGCACTTTCCCTCAACTTCATTTTGTTATCTAGAGTCCCAAAGATTTGGCAGCAATTCAAAATTTCAAATACTAATTTACATGCTTCTTGTCAAACTATGGGTTGTTTAATAGGGAACCCCATCGAAGAGTCAACTCAACACATGTAAATGGGAACAGGACTACTGCTTTTGCAAAACGGATCACTAACACACTCTTTCCCAGAAGCTTCCTCCAAAACAACAGCAAAGCTTCATCAACAATCTACCTTTTTCATTACGATCTGAGTCATTTTAAGTTTTTGTTAACAAGTATTTATATTTTACATTCATTTTTTATAGTCAATATTGACACAGCCCAGCGCCCAGAAGTTCAAATTCAATATGTAGATTCGTACGAGTATTTTTCATTTCATTTAATAGATTTTTTTTTTCATGCAATTTTTTATTTTATTTTATTTTATTCTATTCCCAACATATTTCATTGTGTATGTTGGGTTTTTGTGGAGCCTAGTTGTGTTTTAATTTGGATGACGACCCGACCCCTATTTAATTAGAGATTTCTATCCTAAGGCTTAGTCCATGGAGCGAAGACTTGCTTTCGGAACGGAATCCTAGGCTCAACATATAAAAGGATTGCTTTCGGGTGATTAGGGTTCGTGTGATTGTACCTGCGAAAGAGCGAGAGGGAGAGCATTGTATCACCGCACTCTCTGTATTTTCTTTCTGATAATATTGAAATCCTTGCAACTCCGTGGACGTAGGCAAAATTGCTGAACCACGTAAATATTGTCTTGTGCGTGTGATTGATTTTTCTTTGGCATTATTTTTCTTCTATTTTGTTTCTCACAGGTTTCGGGAATTTGTTCTTTATTTCCCAACAGTGTAGATTTGGATTACCCCAGCTCATTATTATTATTATTATTATTATTATTATTATTATTATTATTATTATTATTATTATTATTATTATTATTATTATTATTATTTTGGGTGTCATATAGTAATCTAATCCACACAAATTTGAATCTAAAGTGAGAACATCAACCTCCCATACATGGGGTTAATTTATTTAGTGAGGAGCCTCCAAATCCATAACTTTGACACATGCCAAACCCAGAAAGTACAACTTGAAATGAAGCAAATTATCAAACTGCAACCCCAAATCATTCGTATGGGTTTATTGCAGCTATTCTAGTAGCATTATTAGGGTCTTGTAAAGCATAGACTATTTTCAATTTAAAAACTCAAATTTGTGGATCGATCCCATCAACTATTGAGTTAAATGGTTGCTACAAGGGTGGCGTTGCATCCCTTGGCACTTGCAGGATATTACTTTATTCTTTGTTTGTCTATGGCATGATAAAACCATGGAGCATCTCTTTTGGGACTGAGATGTGCCCAAGTTATTTGATTTGGTCCTAACTTATCACTAAAGACCACAGTTCTTGTGCATCAGACATTATCTCTGGGTAAATGCTGAGAGCATGCTTGATGATTCAACTATTTCTGTCATATTATTGTTGTTAAAATAAGGAAAATTAGCTCGTAGGGCTGGTTAGAGCTGTGCTAGCGCAAAGTATTCACGGTTGTAAAGTTCTCATGAATATCTGCATGCAGCATCATGCTACTACCATTCGGTATCTCTATTTGTGCCAATTGCTACTCTTCACGGCAACAAATGAGTTGTAAGTATCCTCATCAACGGCCTAGTTTTGCCAGTTATTTGATACTATGAAGCCTATTCCACCCAAATATCAGTTTCTTTCTAAAGATCTCCAAAATTTAAGATCTCCTTTTCTCTTTTGACATTTCTCTGCATCAAACGTTCGTCCTCCCAACTCAAGTGCGTGAACGAAGGGAGAAAAGTATCAAGACGAGGTAACAGGTGTATACCCAAGTGATGTTGTGGAAGCAACATATCTAGTTGGCTTGCTAAAACTATTAAATGACTATCATTGTTATGTGTAAGTAGGTGAGCATAATTTGGGTTTAATCGAATTGACCAATCGAGTTCGATTGGTTCGATTCGGTTAATATATAGGTTTAATTCGGTTCGATTTGAGATTTGTATAATTTCGAGTATTCGATTTTTGGTTCAAGTATGAGGAATCTTTAATTCGATTAATGGAATCACTCGCCGAAAGATTCTAATTAAGTTAATAATTAACCTACACAACTGAAAAGTATAAACTTACCACAGTATATCCTTACTAACATGATATTTTTACTCTTAAAATTTCTAATCCATTACCACTATCTCCTTTTAATTACATACAAATCCCTTTTACATTACATTAACGGCCTCTGCCGAACATTGATAATGTAAAAACAAAATCATTGCAAATTCCTCATATTTCTTTTATAATGAATTCGTAAATTTACATTTGGCGTCAAACGTTCATGTTCACCAAATTTACCCGAAATACTTTTCGGTTCGCGTCGGATACGGTTTTTGGTTACGACTACAACTATTCGATCCGTTCGGTTATGGACAACGTACTTGTTCCGCTAAAATCTTTGACATTACATTCAGTCTAATTAACACCGAATTGTCCGACCCATTGCGCCTCTCCTACACCATACACATTGTGTACCTCTCCTCTTTAAATGCTAGCTATGCTTTTTCACAATTCCATCTATGGGCTAAAGGGGCAACAAGATAGATTTCAAAGTGTGCCTAGCCTTCCACGCTAGTTAGACTTTTTCAATCTAATATCGTCTAGTTGTAATTTTACCGAATAGGAGATTTTAATTATCAAAAACATGATCTTTTACATTATATTACCTTTTATGCTAAAATAACGAACGTCTAAAATTAACATACCTGAATCGTTCATGATATATACAATCGAGAAAACAATTGAAGAAATCGTTTTTCCT